>NC_059388.1:32438222-32448222 GCF_019703515.2 Myxocyprinus asiaticus | reverse complement strand
AGGACTCGTTTTACTGTGGATATAGATACTTGTGTACCTGTTTCCTCCAGCATCTTCACAAGGTCCTTTGCTGTTGTTCTGGGATTGATTTGCACTTTTCACACCAAACTACGTTCATCTCTAGGAGACAGAATGCATCTTCTTCCTGAGCGGTATGATGGCTGTGTGGTCACATGGTGTTTATACTTGTGTACTATTGTTTGTACAGATGAACGTGGTACCTTCAGGTGTTTGGAAATTGCTCCCAAGGATGAACCAGACATGTGGAGGTCCACAATTGTTTTTTCTGAGGTCTTGGCTGATTTCTTTTGATTTTCCCATGATGTCAAACAAAGAGGCACTGAGTTTGAAGGTAGTCCTTAAAATACATCCACAGGTACACCTCCAGTTCAGTACACCTCCTATCAGAAGCTAATTGGCTAATTGTCTAAAGGCTTGACATCATTTTCTGATGACATTAAGCTGCTTAAAGGCACAGTTAACTTAGTGTATGTAAACTTCTGACCCACTGGAACTGTGATATAGTCAATTAAAAGTGAAACAATCTGTCTGTAAACAATTGTTGGAAAAATTACTCGTGTCATGCACAAATTAGATGTCCTAAACGACTTGCCAAAACTAGAGTTTGCTAATATTAAATCTGTGGAATGGTTAAAAAATACATTTTAATGACTTCAACCCAAGTGTATGTAAACTTCTGACTTGAACTCTATCTATCTGTCTGTCTACCTCTGTCCATCTGTCTGTCTGCTTATCTACCTATCTATCTATTTATCTGTCTATCTGTCTGTCTGTCTATCTATCTATCTGTTTGTCTGTCTACTTATTTATCCATCTGTCTGTCTGCCTGTCTATTTATCTCTGTCTATCTGTCTGTCTGTCTATTTATCCATCTGTCTGTCTGTCTGTCTGTCTGTGACTTTCAAAACTTCACACTTATTATAAACTTTACACAGGCTAAAACTCATAAAACTATTGTAAACTTTCAGGCTTTTTAAGTAAATATCAAAGTTTGTCTTTACAAAGTTAAATTTTCTAGTTTTCATTGTTAACTCTTCTGAATGCCTTCAAATGGACACCCTGAACTGATACCCACATCATGAAGTCTTCCCAGAGTTCCCTGTTTTGCACACGCTCAATCTGTCGGATAGTAAAACTGCTCAGAGTTTCATTAAAGAGATCCTGAACTCTCCTGTAATCTCTGTGAGACGGTGAGAGCCGAACTCTCTGCAAATACACAAGAGAACGACGGATGAGAAAATGAACGTGTAACGAAAATGAGTAGTGACAATGAAAAAACAAGATAACACGTTTCACCTCAAATCCAGAGTCACGAATCACCTTTTGGTCCCAAAATCTAGGAACACCTTTAGAGAAGTGAAGCCTGGCATTGGCATGCTTCTCACTACAATCAGAGAAAAACGAATCTGACAAAATTCCACAAAACAACATGAAGATGAACTCGATTATTAATGCTGTTGATGTCGACCTCTTTCTGGCAATCTCAATGTTGACTGAGGACACAAACACAGGTCGTCGTCTGACAGGTCGCTCAGTCCCGCTCACTTCATTCCTCTGTTTCATATCTGTGAACAAGATTATCGGTAATTATCTGATTTTATTAGTTTCACTCAAACATCTCAGCCATTGCTTTTGAGATGATATTGTGCCCAGAGGTATAGAAATGAAGAAAACACTGCTTTGGGCTTGAGTCATATTTGCAGATTTATTTAAATCAGAACCATATTGACTAATTTAATGATTAAAAAGTCTGTTTGTAACTTCTTTATGGAATGTGAGCATTACAGGTTTAATTTACAAAACAACAACATGATAAACGTACTGAAATAGTCATCAGAAATACAACACTGAATACAATAACAGACAGAACATTGGCACATAACCAACCTTTGAAACTGAGCTCATAGAAACAGCTGCCCGCTCTGAATTTGACAACAGCGTCCTGATTTGAAGAGTCATTTTTTAGTAAATACTCCTGATATTCCTTCTCCAGATCGTGACTGCTGACTGAAGACAATCTGTGCATTTCTTTCTATAAGATTCACAAAGAAATGAATCATGTTTACTCTCGTTTGCACAGTGAAACTGTAAGTTGGACTTGATTTGAATGAGCAATGTCTGTAATATCACACTCCTTAGCTGGTGATATTTGTTCATTTAATTTGCACCGCAGTAACAGACAAATGCACCCATTTTCAAACGTACTATTGATGCATACAGGATCCAGTGATTATACTCGTCTTTCCAGTACCAGGCCCAGCTGGTGGTGTGGATGAAACTGGGCCAGAGCACCGAGGGTTCTGTAGAGAGACGCCGGACCTTATCAAGACCCAAAATCATTTCCTCAAAGCAAATGGGCTCATTCCCTGAACTGTCAGAATAAAAGAGCACACATGTGACTTTGGGCCAACACACCAACACACACAAATACAATTAGTTGGTTTTCTGCATAAACTGTGAGCTCATCTTCATCAGTGTTACAAGTATAGACAAACACAATGTGCTTAAGCTAACAACACACAAACAATTATAGTCTTTCATGTCTTTATTGAACACACCCCATTAAACATTAACAGTGCTGGGGAAAAAGTAAGTGAACCCCTGGATTTAATAACTGATCGATCCTTCTTTGGCAGCAACAACCTCAATCGAGCATTTCCGGAAGCTGTGGATTAGACCTGCACAACGTTCAGAAGAAATTTTGGAGCATTCTTCCTTACAGAACTGCTTCAGCTCAGACATATTCTTAGGATGTCTGGTGTCTCTCTTGAGGTCATTCCACAGCATCTCTATTGGGTTAAGGTCTGGGCTCTGACTGGGACTCTCCAAAAGATGGATTTTCTTTTTTTGAAGTCATTCTGTAGTGGATTTACTTCGATGTTTAGGGTCATTGTCCTGCTGCATCACCCAACATCTACTGAGCTTCAGCTGGCACACAGCCACCCTGACATTATCCTGTAGGATATCTTGATAAACTTGGGAATTAATTTTTCCCCTCAATGATGGCAAGTGGTCCAGGCCCCGAAGCAGTAAAGCAGCCCCGAATCATGATGCTCCCTCCACCGTACTTCACCGTTGGGATGATGTTTTCATGTTGGTATGCAGTGCCCTTTTTATGCCATACGTAGTGCTGCATGTTCTTCCCAAACAATTCAACCTTAGTTTCATCAGTCCACAAAACAATTTCCCAGTAGTGTTGTGGAGTGTCAAGGTGGCCTTTGGCAAACTTCAGGCATGCAGCAATGTTTCTGTTGGAAAACAGCGGCTTCCTTCATGGTGTCCTGCCATGAACACCATACCTGTTTAATGTTTTCCCATATAGTAGACTCATGAACAGAGATGTTAACCAGTTCCAATGATTCCTTCAAGTCTTTATCTGTCACTCTAGGGCTCTTTTTGACCTCATTGAGCATTCTGCGGTGTGCACTTTGAGTCATCTTGGCTGGACAGCCACTTCTAGAGAGAGTATCTATAGTGCTAAATCATCTCCATTTATAGACAGTTTATCTAACTGTGGACAGGTGAATATCTAATCTCTTTGAGATAACTTTGTAACCCTTTCCAGCTTTATGCAAAGCAGCAATTCTTGATCGTTGGTCTTCTGAGATCTCTGTTTGCGAGGCATGGTCCACGTCAGCAGATGCTTCTTGTGAATAACAAACTCAAAATGTCTGAGTGCTTTTTATAAGTCAAAGTAGCTCTAACCCACACCTACAATCTCACTTCATCAGCTGAATGCCAGGTTTGCCAACTCCTAACTCTAATTAGCTTTTGTTGACGTCATTAGCCTAGGGGTTCACATACTTTCTCCAACCTACACTGTGACTGTTTGAATGATGTATTCAGTATGTACAAGAACAATACAATAATTTGTGTGTTATTAGTTAAAACAGATTGTGTTTGTTCATTATTTTTACTTAAATGAAGATCAAACCAGATTTTTAGACAAATTTATACATGAATGCAGGTAATTCCAAAGGGTTCACATACTTTTTCTTGCCACTGTACATGTATACCAATGTGTATGTTGCCAGATGAACTCACCTGTGTATGTTTGATGGGTCACAGTACTCTCTCTCGATGTGTTCATTATTGGGTAAATCAGTCCAGGCGCCACACACCTTCACCTGCCACTTATAGGGCATTTTACAGTGAATTCTGCGGCATTCATCTGCTGTAAGGAATGATCAGATGTTATGCTTTAGAAACACACACACACATACACAGACACACACACTGACATCAAAATTATCAAATCCAAAACTAAATAAACAAGATCAAACTGACTCTGTTTATAAATTGAAAAAGTGTTAGTGATTTCTGCTTGTGTCATGAATAAAATTCTCTCATCATTTACTCACCCTCATGCCATCACAAATGTGTAAGAATTTCTTCTGCTGAACACAAACAAAGATTTTTAGAAGAATATTTCAGCTCTGTAGGTCCATACAATGCAAGTGAATGGTGACCAGAACTTTGAAGCTCCAAAAAGCACATAAAGGCAGCATAAAAGTAATCCATAGGACTCCAGTGGTTTAATCCATGTCTTCAGAAGTGATATGATGAGTGTGGGTAAGAAACAGATCAATATTTAAGATCCACCCAGTTGGTGGCGATATGCACAAAGAATGTGAATTGCCAAAAACAAAAGAAGAAGAATGTGAAAGTGAAAGTGGAGATTTATTGTAAAAAAAAAAAAAAAAAAAAAAAAACAAGGACTTAAATACTGATCTGTTTTTCACCCACACCTATCATATCACTTCTGAAGATATAGATTTAAACACTGGAGTCGTATGGATTACTTTTATGCTGCCTTTATGTGTGTTATGGAGCTTCAAAGTTCTGGTCACCATTCACTTGCATTGTATGGACCTACAGAGCTGAAATATTCTTCTAAAAATCTCAATTTGTGTTCAGCAGAAGAAAGAAAGTCACACACATCTGTGAATTAAAATTTTTGGATGAACTATCCCTTTAATATACTGAATGTAAGCTGTTTACAGTAGCCAAGCAATGTTAAAACAACCACAGGTGTGTGATTATCAGCATTTAACAATGGCTTCAAAACTCAGCTCATCCAATTAGAATTTAGAGGAGAAACATTGCGTTTACTTATTACTAGTCTTGGCTTGTATTTGTAAGCATGTATTTTTGCTTTGTTTATTTGTTGAGGATATTTTGACATTTAAAATATGTAGGAATTATGCCCTTCCCACATGCATTATTTTACATATAAACTGTTGGTCCAGTACAGCAAAATGACTGTGCACAGTATATTTTATAACAAGCTAAAATGAACTCCTGCTCAACAAAGAATCTATTAATCCATCTGTTATTATAAATGAGTCATTATTTCATTAATTAATACAATAACTATAACATAGGATAGTTGTTAACATCTTGTTTCTCACACAAACAGTAAACTTACCACTTTTGCAGTAACCTCTGACAAAGGAAAGGCAGATCTTGTTTTCTTCTAAGAAAAAAACAACAACAGAATTCTTAGTTTAACCCTTTAAGCTCTGAAGGTGTTTTTAAAGATTTCCTGTTTCAGTGGCATACCCAAAATTAAAGGCGTATAAAAAAAAGAGGGTCAAGTGTTTGGTATCATTGTAAAGAAAACTTTTCACATTTTTTAATGGTATAGATTATGATATATTCTGAAACTCTCAGCCTAAGAAACTGTACACAAAAAAATCACATAAAAAATTTAGCCAAAAATTTACTTTTTTTCTTATTTTTCTTATTTGGCATTATATATCTCTGGGTGTAAATAAGGTGGCTCTGAAAAACTGAAAAATGTCGTGCTGATACGACAAAGCAATCAAAAGTTATAACATTACAAAAATAATTTATCATAGTGTCCTAAAACGTCTCCAAACAAATAAAACATAATAATTGTACATAAGAACTAATTACACATGCAAACACAACAATGACTAAAGGTTTGCATAGCATGCAGACATGATTTTAGTAATGAGATTTCACAGAATGAGTTTCATTCTGTGTCATTTGAGTCATCATTGAGTCTGTGTCATGTATTTGGCGCCATCTCCTGGTGGTCATATGTAACATTGTGCTTCATGTGGATTATCTAATGATCTATGCATCTGATTACCTTGTGTGTGGGCTCGTTTGAAAGATAATCGCCTCCTCTAAGTAATGGTGTGTGATATTTTATGTTCTGTTTATTATTCATAAAGTTATAAGCAAAACGGCGGCATATAAGCAACATCAACATAATTGTCAAAGATATATACTTAGCTATTACTCACTATATTTGTGTCTGTGAGTAAAACTAATAGGCTGGTTGTATTCTACTCTTTAAGAGCTTTCCAACAACATATGACACATGACTATTTGATCAGTTTGATGTTTTTACTGATTGCAATATTATGTACAGTGTAATTTTTTTAAATAATTATCAAAACAGATTTTTTTTTAAATCTGTCAGATATCTGATGTAATCTGAACACAAGTGATCACAAGAAACACATTTGATGCCAAGTCTGAACACTTGAGTTCCGATCACCTGAGACAGATATTTTCATACATAATGTTGCCAACAAACACAAAAATGGGCAACCGCTTTTCCCAAGAATTGTTCTATTTTTTTCATTTTTTCTATTTTCTCAAAAGCTGCTTTGGAACAACATGTAATGTAGAAAACGCTACACAAATAAAACTGAATTGAACTGAACAACTGACAGCATACAAAGCATTTATTACCTGCATGTGTCTGTGGTGACTCACACCGTGTTTTCTCTCTGTTGTTGAGGTCAGGTTGAGTGTTTTTGGGGTTACTGTGACTCTTCAGGTTGAGAATGTTGCGGTAGATAAACGGAATCAAACTCATCAGGTGACTGGACACTCCTCTGCGTCTCAGGACTCCGATTGGATGAGGCTCATGGAAATCATGTGACCTGCTGCAGTCCGTGTCATCGCAGTGTCCTCTGATGTGGCTCATGCACATGTGCAGTCGCGTGCAGGTCTCTTTATCAGGACAGTTTCCGTACGGCCCGCGGCCTTTATTATACGATGCACACACCTGCGATTGGACAGAGAAACAGGGCAACACTTGAGCACTCTTATTTAAGAATTTCCACCACATAGTTTCAGTTAAAAACACCATAGTTGCTCGAGTTATTGTTAATGATCTCCTTCAAACAGTGTAAGAAGTCATTGATTAATCGAGTACTCGTTCAGCTTTAAATACTTGACTAATAATACTACGAATATTGAAATTTGATTTTTCTATGTGCCTTTGCCTACTGTACCATGAGCAGCAATTAAACTGCTTCTCTCACCTAAATCTTGCTGTTACAACTCAATCCATTAGTTGACGCTCTGGATGACTGACGCTGTTAAAGAACAGTTCACCCAAAGAGAAAATTCTGTCATTATTTAAAGTGACTGTATCGCTTCAGAAGATTTGGAATAATTGTTTCTATGTTGAGATTAAATTCTAAATTTCAAGTAATTGATTACTTTTTTCTTTCGAAATGCCAATCCTTAGTTATTACATTTACAGTTAGAGTAACAGGTGAATGATGTGATGCTCATTTTTTGATCCGGATCTATTAAGATTTTCAAAGATACATTGAAAATGCAATACACACAAAACAATGACTTGAAATACATTTTGATATTTTTCTGGGGCTTTACATATAAATTGTCATGTGGTGCAATCGACAGTAAAATAAATAAGTCTCATTAGAAAAAAAACCTTAATGGTATTCGGTCATTTTTTACCAAAATAAATTTCTCTGATTTAATAAATATGGTTTCCTTTATCTGAGCAGTACAAGACTTGGTGACTTTTCCTTTATTTGCCATCAGAACTTGTAAAATCAAATAAATAAATAAATTGGGCTTGATTCGATAAGTCTAAGTGGTCATAAAAAAAAAAAGAAAGAAAAAGACACCTTTGGTATTCGCAGTCAAAATTGACTACCATTGAAAATGAATGGGAAAGACCAAAAAACAGAGCACTTTTTTTTGACCTGTCAAATACAATCAATAAATCAGCCACAATGCAGAAAACAAACAGACCGAAATTACAGGGTGAGACTCTAAAACATCCTCAGTGCAAAACATACACACCCACTCACAAACACACAAACACACAAATGAACTGGCGAGACTATAACACAGAGCTTTTTTTTTTTTTTACATTTGTCAAAAAAAAAAAAAAACGTCACAATGCAAAACACACACACTCAAAAATGAAGGAGTGAGACGATAACACACACACACACATTCACACACAGACAGAGAGAGAGAAAGAGAGAGAGAGAGAGAGAGAGAGAGAGAGAGAGAACAAGTGCATCAATAAGTGGGGCTCTAAAGTCATCTTTTGGTCATTGTTGTATACTCTAATTGAATTTTCAGAATTTTGCAGTTCATTTCACTTACTTGATGTTCATTTTCTTGATATTATTATGTATTTAATTTGAGTTATTAAATTTTTATGTTTGAAATAAATTATTGGTGGAAAAATATTTATTCTGTATTTTCTCTTTGTAACACCATGGTCAGGTTTGATTGCAAACATAAACTGCATAAACTTACACTTCAAATCAATTTTAAAATGCTAAACTTTGACAAATAATAGTTTGATAATGTCTAAATAGATATCCAAATGCATATCTGTGATTATGTGTCGATGGTTATGTGTAGATTATGTGTAGATTATGTGTAGTTATATGTAGTTTATGTGTAGGTTATATGTAGATTATGTGTAGTTATATGTAGATTATGTGTAGTTTATGTGTAGTTAAATGTAGATTATGTGTAGATTATATGTAGATTATGTGTCGATTATATGTAGTTTATGTGTCGTTATATGTAGATTATGTGTAGATTATGTGTTGATTATATGTAGTTTATGTGTAGTTATATGTAGATTATGTGTAGTTTATGTGTAGTTATATGTAGAATGTGTAGTTTATGTGTAGTTATATGTAGATTATATGTAGTTTATGTGTAGTTATATGTAGATTATGTGTAGTTAAATGTAGATTATGTGTAGATTATATGTAGTTTGTGTGTAGATTATGTGTAGTTTATGTGTAGATTATGTGTAGTTAAATGTAGATTATGTGTAGATTATGTGTAGTTTGTGTAGTTATATGTAGATTATGTGTAGTTTGTGTGTAGTTATATGTAGATTATGTGTAGTTTGTGTAGATTATGTGTCGATTATATGTAGTTTATGTGTAGTTATATGTAGATTATGTGTAGTTTATGTGTAGTTATATGTAGATTATGTGTAGTTTATGTGTAGTTAAATGTAGATTATGTGCAGATTATATGTAGATTATGTGTCGATTATATGTAGTTTATGTGTAGTTATATGTAGATTATGTGTACATTATGTGTAGATTATGTGTCGATTATATGTAGTTTATGTGTAGTTATATGTAGATTATTTGTAGTTTATGTGTAGCTATATGTAGATTATGTGTAGTTTATGTGTAGTTATATGTAGATTATATGTAGTTTATGTGTAGTTATATGTAGATTATGTGTAGTTAAATGTAGATTATGTGTAGATTATGTGTAGTTTATATGTAGATTATGTGTAGTTTATGTGTAGATTATGTGTAGTTAAATGTAGATTATGTGTAGATTATGTGTAGTTTGTGTAGTTATATGTAGATTATGTGTAGTTTGTGTGTAGTTAAATGTAGATTATGTGTAGTTTGTGTAGATTGTGTCGATTATATGTAGTTTATGTGTAGTTATATGTAGATTATGTGTAGTTTATGTGTAGTTAAATGTAGATTATTTGCAGATTATGTGTAGTTTATGTGTAGTTATATGTAGATTATGTGTAGTTTATGTGTAGATTACGTGTCGATTATATGTAGTTTATGTGTAGTTATATGTAGATTATGTGTAGTTTGTGTAGATTATGTGTCGATTATATGTAGTTTATGTGTAGTTATATGTGTAGCTATATGTAGATTATGTGTAG
>NC_059388.1:32415722-32428222 GCF_019703515.2 Myxocyprinus asiaticus | reverse complement strand
GGTGTACATTGACGCCCTCATAATAAATCTCGAACTGACTGATGAATTCAAGTGCAAAATGGATTGCTGTGAACTGTAGGTCAATGACAGGATTATGTTCAATAATATAGAAATAAACTATATATTGCATTCTAAAGCCACTTTTTGTCTTTTTTAATGCTTTACTCATGTGCCAAAATAATGTAATAATGTAATGCATTTTAATTATCTGTATTACGGAAGCCCCGAATCGCACTGTGAGAAAAAAAATGTCACTAGGTGAAATTTTTTTTTTTGTCCTAAAAAAAAATTCTGTCAAAAATGTTTTTTCTCTCTCTCAAATTATTTTTTCTTCTCTCAAAAAAGTTTTTTTTAATCAAACTTTTTTTTCTCTCAAATTATTTTTTTTCTCAACATTTTTTATTTATTTATTTTTTGATAAAAGCTTGTAAGCATAAGACTTCAGGTGTACTGATAGTGGCACCTAGTGGCCGAGGTTGGTACTGCATGCTAATTGTTAGCCAGCTAGCAAGCAAAAAATTAATAAATAAATAAAAAATCTCACGTGTTGCCTCTTGAGGAGAAAAAATAATTATAGAGAAAACAAAATTGAGAGAACATTTTTTTAAAGTAAAAATGTTTTTTTATTTTGTTGACAATTTTATTATTATTATTTTTTTTTTAGCTTTTTTGTAGGACAAACTCAGGAAGGCACAAAACACCTAAAAAAAATTTGCGGTTCGGGGCTTCCGTACTGTATTATTATATTTTAATATATATATATATATATATATATATATATATATATATATATATTTTATTTATAATTATTTAAATATAACTATTTATATTTATTTAATCATTATATATTGAATAGTTGATATTTGAGGGGCTTTCTCAGCAAATATTTAAGTATGCGATTAATTCAATTAATTAGCACACCATGTAATTAATTAGATTACTAATTTTAATCAATTGACAGCCATATTTAGATTAGTTCACCCAAACATGAATATTTGAGAGCTACAGTGAAAGGGAAGATTTATTTGTGAATAACAAGTTAAACTTAAACTGCCCTGGTGACTATTCTTCAGAAAATTCAACTTTTGTGTAAAAAACAAAAAACAGCATGCATTTTGATCCTGTTCGGGTCTCTCAGACTTGGTATGTTTTTAATTTATTTTATTATTAATAAATAGTTTTCTCGCACACACGCCTTGCAATGCAACTGAGTCCGTTCTTCCCAGATCCTTGACATTTCAATACTGCCAACAACACAGAGATGACAGGATCCTACTACAAAAGTAAAAAACATTCTGACATATACGTTAACAAGGTTTCAGTGTGATAAAATTGCTTACAGGATTGTAATACTGATATAACTTTATACTCCAATGGTTAGTAAGCAATTTTATCTCACTAAAATCATGTTAACACGTATAATGTTTATGTCTTCTATACTTTTGAAACAGTGATTCACTTCCATTGTAATTAACCACAAAAGGAGGGACGAGTCAAAAATATTTTCTGTTGTAATGCTGTCGACTGAGCTTGTTGTATTGTCCCCGGAACATTCTTTTAATAATAGGAGGATCATGTTTCAAAGTAAACAATTTTTTTAAAGAGATACCTGTGAGGCTGAGCTCATATGTCTGTGATCTGGCAGTGAACTCCACCACAGCGCTGCTGTCAGTCTGATATTTCTGCTCAAATTCCTCACTAGTGATGGAGGATAACCCGTGACTCGCTTCCTGATAAATAAAGATAAATAATACAGTATCTGATAAATAAATAATGTTATTTTGTTCCATATTTTGTGTTGATACAACAAAGCAATCAAAAGTTATAGCATTACAAAAATAATTTATCATAGTGTCCAAAAACATCTCCAAACAAATAAAACATAATAATTGTACATAAGAACTAATTACACATACAAACACAACAATGACTAAAGGTTTGCATAGCATGCAGACATGATTTTAGTAATGAGATTTCACAGAATGAGTTTCATTCTGTGTCATTTGAGTCATCATTGAGTCTGTGTCATGTATTTGGCGCCATCTCCTGGTGGTCATATGTAACATTGTGCTTCATGTGGATTATCTAATGATCTATACATCTGATTATCGTGTGTGAGGACTCGTTTGAAAGATAATCACCTCCTCTAAGTAATGCTGTGTGATATTTTATGTTCCATTTATTTTTCGTGAGGTTATAAGCATAAATGCAGCATATAAGCAACACCAACATAATTGTCAAAGATATATACTTAGCTATTACTCACTATATTTTTGTCTGTGAGTAAAACAAATAGGCTGGTTGTATTCTACTCTTTAAGAGCAGAAACATATGACACATGACTATTTGATCAGTTTGATGTTTTGATTGATTACAATAATATGTGCAGTGCAAAATTATTTATAAATTATCAAAACAGAACACTTCTGATTTATCTGCAAATTTCAAAGCACTTGTTCAGTTTTGGTCATAATGTCTACATGCATTGGAAAGTAGAGCTTCTAAACTTTCAAACGATATCTATTTTGTGTTTGTCAAGACTGTAATTATTAATATTTTGATAACTGATTTTTCTTGCGGGCCCATCCAAGCTTAAAGTGTTAAAAAGTCTGCGTTTAGATGAGATTTGAAATAATCAAGCTATTCTCTTCTTTTGACGTCAATCCATGAAAAGGCGTGCACACAACACTCACATTCATTGGATAAGCTGGTAAGAAAGCCGGTAAAGGTGTTTACATGCAACGTGAAATTGGGGTAATGGGCAAAAATCTACCCGTGTCAATCAGTTTATTCTTAAGCAGTTTTTGACCGTTTATCGATAAAGGAAAACCATTTAATGAGTTTACTTCACCACACACATTGCTGTCTTCTTAAGCATAATCAGTGTAAAAATGTAAGAATCAGCACTGACCATTAAAAAAAACATATTGGTTGACCACTATTTTAAAACACTATTGATCAAATATAATTGATGGCAATCACTTACAGCTGTTGCATACTGGATCCAGTTTCCATACTCGTTCTCCCAGTACCAGATCCACTCAGTGGTCAAAATGAAGGTGGGCTGAATCACTGATGGCACTGTGGACAACCGGCGCACACTGTGAGGGCCTTGAGTCATCGTATCAAAATAAACCGGGTTGATTCCAGAGCTTTGATAGACAGAAACAATCAAGACACATGAGCTCACCAAACTCACACACAAGAAGTTTCCAAACCACAAATAAATGCATTCATTGGGGCACAGAGACAGAGGGAGAGTGGGGCCGGGTTTGCGCGCAGAGGGAGAGTGGGGTCGGGTTTGCGCGCAGACGCAGAGGGAGAGTGGGGGCGGGTTTGCGCGCGGACGCAGAGGGAGAGTGGGGGCGGGTTTGCGCGCGGACGCAGAGGGAGAGTGGGGTCGGGTTTGCGCGCGGACGCAGAGGGAGAGTGGGGGCGGGTTTGCGCGCGGACGCAGAGGGAGAGTGGGGTCGGGTTTGCGCGCGGACGCAGAGGGAGAGTGGGGTCGGGTTTGCGCGCGGACGCAGAGGGAGAGTGGGGTCGGGTTTGCACGTGGACGCAGAAGGAGAGTGGGGTCGGGTTTGCGCGCCGACGCAGAGGGAGAGTGGGGTCGGGTTTGCGCGCCGACGCAGAGGGAGAGTGGGGTCGGGTTTGCGCGCGGACGCAGAGGGAGAGTGGGGGCGGGTTTGCGCGCGGACGCAGAAGGAGAGTGGGGGCGGGTTTGCGCGCGGACGCAGAGGGAGAGTGGGGTCGGGTTTGCACGCGGACGCAGAGGGAGAGTGGGGTCGGGTTTGCGCGCGGACGCAGAGGGAGAGTGGGGGCGGGTTTGCGCGCGGACGCAGAAGGAGAGTGGGGGCGGGTTTGCGCGCGGACGCAGACGGAGAGTGGGGTCGGGTTTGCGCGCGGACGCAGAGGGAGAGTGGGGTCGGGTTTGCGCGCCGACGCAGAGGGAGAGTGGGGTCGGGTTTGCGCGCGGACGCAGAGGGAGAGTGGGGTCGGGTTTGCGCGCCGACGCAGAGGGAGAGTGGGGTCGGGTTTGCGCGCGGACGCAGAGGGAGAGTGGGGTCGGGTTTGCGCGCGGACGCAGAGGGAGAGTGGGGGCGGGTTTGCGCGCGGACGCAGAAGGAGAGTGGGGGCGGGTTTGCGCGCGGACGCAGAGGGAGAGTGGGGTCGGGTTTGCGCGCGGACGCAGAGGGAGAGTGGGGGCGGGTTTGCGCGCGGACGCAGAGGGAGAGTGGGGGCGGGTTTGCGCGCGGACGCAGAGGGAGAGTGGGGGCGGGTTTGCGCGCCGACGCAGAGGGAGAGTGGGGTCGGGTTTGCGCGCCGACGCAGAGGGAGAGTGGGGTCGGGTTTGCGCGCGGACGCAGAGGGAGAGTGGGGTCGGGTTTGCGCGCCGACGCAGAGGGAGAGTGGGGCCGGGTTTGCGCGCCGACGCAGAGGGAGAGTGGGGTCGGGTTTGCGCGCCGACGCAGAGGGAGAGTGGGGTCGGGTTTGCGCGCCGACGCAGAGGGAGAGTGGGGTCGGGTTTGCGCGCCGACGCAGAGGGAGAGTGGGGCCGGGTTTGCGCGCCGACGCAGAGGGAGAGTGGGGCCGGGTTTGCGCGCCGACGCAGAGGGAGAGTGGGGTCGGGTTTGCGCGCCGACGCAGAGGGAGAGTGGGGTCGGGTTTGCGTGCAGACGCAGAGGGAGAGTGGGGTCGGGTTTGCGTGCAGACGCAGAGGGAGAGTGGGGTCGGGTTTGCGCGCAGACGCAGAGGGAGAGTGGGGTCGGGTTTGCGTGCAGACGCAGAAGGAGAGTGGGGTCGGGTTTGCGCGCGGACACAGAGGGAGAGTGGGGTCGGGTTTGCGCGCAGACGCAGAGGGAGAGTGGGGTCGGGATTGCACACAGACAGAGGGAGAGTGGGGGCCGGTTTGCGCGCAGAGGGAGAGTGGGGTCGGGTTTGCGCACAGACGCAGAGGGAGAGTGGGGGCGGGGTTTGCGCACAGATGCAGAGGGAGAGTGGGGTCAGGTTTGTGCGCAGACGCAGAGGAAGTAATTGACTTGATTTACATTTGACATTGATATTTGACGAAGAAGCAACATGGAAGTAAACTATAGCAAGTTTAACACATGACCAGTATATGACTATTGTCATTTGGGTGTACTACTAAAATTATGTAAACTGTGTCTCTATTTACACTCAAAAAGTGCCTGAGAAAATACATATGTGTAGATTATATGTAGATTACGTGAAGCTCAATATCTGTTTGACAGTCAGTTGCGTCTCATGAAATTTCAGTGTGGAAGTAATGAATCCTGTTCTAGATTTGTTGCATCATCTCTTTGATATATAGTATAGTATTTTCTATTTGTATTGAAAATGTTTTAAAAATTTGACACTGCCTGGGCATTTTATGGATCTATTTGTATGTATTAATGTTTGGCGAAACACTCATGCATTTAAGGGATAATAATCTTTATTTTTAACTGTTGTGGCATTCCGGAGTGAATATTTCACCTGTATGTTTTTGCAGGAATACAGTAATCCTTTTCGATTGCCTCATTGTCAGGAAGAGCTTTCCATTCAGATCCTTCCTTAACTTCCCATTTATACGGCATGCTGGAATGCTCTTTTCTACATAAGTCTAGAAAACAAGAGAGCTGATGAATTCAACGATGCAACAAATGTTAAAGACTTGTTTTGTTTTGGCTTGGATAAGCTCTTACCTCCATGCTTGCAGTGTCCTTTGATGTAATACATGCAGATCTCAGTTTTCTCTGAGAAAACAGACAACCATGTCTTCAAACTACTAGAGTTTTTTCCTCATTTTCACACTCAACACAGTTTAAGGTGGTAAGATATGTTACCTATGGGTGTTCGAGAGGGCCGGCCTGCAGTAACAGTATTTGAAGGCCTTCGGTTCTGTGTGTTCGGGCCTCTTCTGGTGTTCTGTCCGGCTGGAGGTGCTCTGTTTTTGGTCAGCTTCTTCATGGCTTGAATATTTGAGTAAATCTCCTTCATGATGAACATGAGTTCAGTGGGCACTCCTCTGTCCTGCAGGGTCTTCAGTGGATGAGGCTCATAGAAATCATGAGCTCGGGGACATTCACACGACCCGCACAGATATTTCTCACAGATGTGAAGCCTCTTACAGTTCTCTCCATCCTGACAGCGCCCGTACTGTCCCGTGCCGTTATTATATGAATGACACACCTGATAGACAATTAGTACAATTAACCAAACAAGCTTTTGTTTCAGCTCATGATTTGTGCTTCCTTACATAGGTTAATGTATCTCAGTGTCTGAGTTTCTGTCTAGACACAAATCCTGAAGTCTTGACTACAAAAAATAGAGTTGAGCCCTATAGCCAGGCACATTGTTTCACTAAATAAAAGAAGACATCACAACATATCTGTATTTTAAATGTATTATAGACTTTACCAAAAAAAACAACAAAAAAAATGTTTTATGATAGAAAAGGTTTATTCTTATTTAAGACTGCTTTAAATGTGCTGTAAGTGATTTTTTTATTCATGGAAAAGTATGCAAAAACTTTCCCTACTCCCTGAAAAATATTAATGAGATATCTCGCCGGTCACTGTGACATCACTAGACTCTGTAAACAATAAAAATTTAAATGTGTCCACGGTCTCTGACGCTGTCAATCATTTTGCACGTTCTCATAGTATTGTAGTTGCAGCGAATTATTGAGGCTTAATGCCATTTTTATGCCATGTTGTTCATAACAGTTGTCAGTTGAGGGCGCTATTTTGCTGCTGTTGTTTTTAACAACCGTTTCTGCTAGTGTCGGTCTCAATAAAGCTCATTTGTATCTTCGGAGTGCGGTGTTTTGAAGAAAGGGGGCGTGGCTAATCCCAACGGCTCAGTCTCATGGAAGTAGAATGGCTAAAATTGCTTACAGCACCTTTAAACTAGTTGTTTGAAATCAACATACAGTAAATGAGTATTGCTAGAGAAAACAAACATTTATGTAATTGGACTTTTGACTTAAAAACTTCTAGATACTGAGATATAGCCCTTGTAATAACTTTCCCGTCTAACAACTTGCCTTTATAGTGTACTAAATTACATTAAAATATACGGTATATATTGTTTTTTGTCTTGGATGTTGTCTGCCTTATTGTTTACGACAGACAAACACTTTTGGACATTGGTTCAGCAATTTCACACCGTAAACCGGACTTCAAATTCCTCAATGCCGACCCGCTGTTTACAAACACGCAAGCGGAGCCTTTTGTCTGGGCTGCACGGCCGCGGAAACGCAGGAGGAAAAGGGGAAACAGAGCCAGCGTTCTCATCAGAGTAAGACGCCGCGCAAATCGACCCCCGCTACCCAGTATTCTACTGGCAAATGTTCAGTCTCTGGATAACAAGCTCTGCGAGCTGAAACTGCGGATCTCTTTCCAACGAGAGACGAGGGACTGCTGCATTATCTGCCTAACAGAAACTTGGATGTCTGCGGAGATTCCAGACTCAGCCATTGAACCCGCGGGGTTCTCCGTGCACCGAGCGGACAGAGCGAAAGACCTCTCAGGTAAAAGCAGAGATGGTGGTGTATGTTTTATGATCAACAAATCCTGGTGTGATCAGAGGAACGTACATTCCATCAAGTCTTTCTGCTCTCCTGATCTGGAATTTCTCATGCTTCTGTGTCGACCATTCTGGCTACCGAGGGAATTCACAGCGGTCATTATCACTGCTGTGTACATCCCCCCACAAGCCGACACAGACCGGGCACTCAAGGAACTGTATGGGAGTATAAGTGAGCAGGAAACCACGCACCCTGAGGCCGCGTTCATTGTGACTGGGGACTTTAATAAAGCCAGTTTCAAATCAGTCGCACCAAAATACCACCAGCACATTAGTTTCAACACACGAGGGGACCGGGTTTTGGACCATTGCTACTCTCCCTTCCGGGATGGCTACAAATCCCTCCCCCGCCCACCATTTGGCAAATCGGACCACTCTTCCATTCTGCTTCTGCCCGCTTACAGGCAGAAACTGAAACAGGAAGCACCCACCCTCAGAACGATCCAGTGCTGGTCGGACCAATCAGACTCTACAAGACTGTTTTGATCACACGGACTGGGAGATGTTCCGGTCCGCCTTTGATGATGACATCGAGCTTTACGCTGATAGCGTAAAGTGTTTCATCAAAAAGTGCGTGGAGGATGTCGTTCCGACCAGAACAACACGGATCTATCCGAACAATAAGCCATTGTTAAATAGCGATGTTCGCGCGGCACTTAATGTGCGGACCTCTGCTTTTAATTCCGGGAACAATAAAAACAACGCCATGAACACCGCTGCCTCTCTCCCGGATGAGCTAAATACTTTTTATGCTCGTTTCGAGGGAAATAACACCGCCCTCGCGGAGAGAGCTCTCGCGGCCGAAGCTACAGAGGTTAGTTCACTCTCCGTCTCTGTAGCGGATGTAACCCGATCCTTCCGACGGGTGAATATCCGCAAAGCCGCGGGCCCAGACGGCATTCCGGGCCGCGTCATCAGAGCATGCGCGAACCAGCTGGCTTGTGTTTTTACGGACATTTTCAACCTTTCCCTCTCTTTGTCTGTGGTCCCCACATGCTTTAAAACGTCCACCATTGTGCCTGTTCCAAAGCAATCAAATATAACTTGCTTAAATGACTGGCGTCCTGTTGCTCTGACCCCCATCATCAGCAAATGCTTTGAGAGATTAATCAGAGATTACATCTGCTCTGTGCTGCCTCCATCACTGGACCCATTGCAGTTTGCTTACCACAACAACCGCTCCACTGATGATGCCATTGCATCTACAATACACACTGCTCTCTCCCACCTGGAAAAAAGAACACTTATGTGAGAATGCTGTTTGTAGACTACAGCTCAGCATTCAACACCATAGTGCCCTCCAAGCTTGATGAGAAACTCCGGGCTCTGGGCTTAAACAGCTCACTGTGCAGCTGGATCCTGGACTTCCTGTCAAGCAGACGCCAGGTGGTTAGAATAGGCAGCAACATCTCCTCATCACTGACCCTCAACACTGGAGCCCCGCAGGGCTGTGTTCTCAGCCCACTACTGTATTCCCTGTACACACATGACTGTGTGGCAACACATAGCTCCAATGCCATCATTAAGTTTGCTGATGACACGACGGTGGTAGGTCTGATCACTGACAATGATGAAACAGCCTACAGAGAGGAGGTGCACACTCTGACACACTGGTGTCAGGAGCACAACCTCTCCCTCAACGTCAGTAAGACAAAGGAGCTTGTGGTGGACTTCAGAAGAAAAGACAGAGAACACAGTCCCATCACCATCAATGGAGCACCAGTGGAGAGAGTCAGCAGCTTCAAGTTCCTGGGTGTCCACATCACTGAGGAACTCACATGGTCCGTCCACACTGAAGTCGTTGTGAAGAAGGCTCATCAGCGCCTCTTCTTCCTGAGACGGCTGAGGAAGTTTGGAATGAACCGCCACATCCTCACACGGTTCTACACCTGCACTGTAGAGAGCATCCTGACTGGCTGTATCTCCGCCTGGTACGGCAATAGCACCACCCACAACCACAAAGCACTGCAAAGGGTGGTGCGAACTGCCAGACACATCATCGGAGGTGAGCTTCCCTCCCTCCAGGAAATATATACCAGGCGGTGTGTAAAAAAAGCTCGGAGGATCATCAGAGACTCCAGCCACCTGAGTCATGGGCTGTTCTCACTGCTACTATCAGGCAGGCGGTATCGCAGCATCAGGACCCGCACCAGCTGACTCCATGACAGCTTCTTCCCCCAAACAATCAGACTTCTGAACTCTTGATCTCTCATGATCAATATACATCAGCACTGCACTTTATTACTCTTTTATCTCACACCGGACTGTCATAAATTATATTATTATTATATTATGTTCTCTCTTAACAACTGACTATCAACCGACAGCCTGAATGTGAATACAGTACAATACAACCTACTGTACATTTTATATAAACTACTATATATACTTTTTATTTTTATTGAATAATGTGTATTCTATATTGTGTGTATTGTATACTGTACAGTGTATGTTATTATTTGTATATTGTTGAGTGTAATTATGTGTATATCAGATGTTTAAATTGTGTTGTATTAATTTGATGTTATTGTAAATTGGTATATGTCTCATCACTGTCACGACTGCTATGTTGATCGGAACTGCACCCAAGAATTTCACACACCATTGCACTTGTGTATATAGCTGTGTGACAATAAAAGTGATTTGATTTTATTTGATTTGAGATTCGTCCTCCGCCACCCGGATTGAGGCGAGTCACTATGCGACCACGAGGATTTAGAGCGCATTGGGAATTGGGCATTCCAAACTGGGGAGAAAAAGGGGAAAAAAATAAAAAATAAAATAAATAAATTTAAAAAATCACTACGTCATCGGTGAATTGAGTAGAAATCATATTTGTTTGGAGACGTTTTAGGACACTATGATAAATTATTTTTGTAATGTTATAACTTTTGATTGCTTTGTCGAATCAACACTAAATTTTTCTCAGATACAGTTGACTTGATTGGAAACAAAACAAAAGCAGTTTTTCAGCGCCACCTTATTTACACACAGAGATATATAATGTCAAATAAGTAAATTTTTGGCTACATATTTTGTGTGATTTTTCAGATGTTTCTTAGACTGAGAGTCTCAGAATGTATCATAATCTATATCATTAAACTTTTGTGAAAAGTTTTCTTTACAATGATGCCAAACACTTGACCCTGCTTGTTTTTTTTTTTTCGAGTTATAAGACTTTAATTTTGGGTATGCCACTGAAGCAGGAAATCTTTAAAAATATATTCAGAGCTTAAACTGAAATATAATCACATACCGGTGGTAGTAGAGTATTGTCATTCTGTAGTAACAGTACACAGAGTTCTCTTGTGTCCAGTGTGTCCAGATTATGAGCAGATAGAACAAATGCATTCTGACCTAATATCACATCATGACTGAAACGACAGCCGCGCCTGTGGGGAAAAACATTCATTTTAGGAATAGCTACAGTAGTGAGTATTTGTTTATTTAATTATTTATTTCACTTTATTTTTGTATTTTAGCTGTTGTATGCATTACTTTAGTAGTATTACTTTAGTGACCTGCGACCTCATTCCACCCCTGTACTCATCCATTTTTTGGAGTTATGCCCACTCCTCTTTAGTATTCCTCAACCTTTCTGAATAGTGTAACAAAAAAACTAAACAAAAAAAAAGGTAAAATTGCAAAAACTATTTTTTTATAACTGCTTAATTACCAGAAGTATATAGGGTCATTAAGACCAGAGATATTTAATAGTGCCATTTTTTTTGTTTATTTTTGCACTTAAATTCTATTTTTTAATGATTATTTCATATCTATATAAGTTTACTATCACATGTTATCTATTTCTTTGTTTATTACAAGACAAATGAGTACTATATTCATACAAATAACTACTATATCATGTTGATTTTCTGTGTGACAATGGTGAATAATCAGTATCTCATGCGTGTACACATACATAATATACATGTTATTTCTTACTCAAGGTGGTGCTGATGTTTCACTGATTGACTTGATTCATATCTGACATTAATATTTGATGAAGAAACAACATGGAAGTAAACTATAGCAAGTGTAACACATTATTATTGTCATTTGGGTTTACTACTGAAATTATGTCTATTTAAACTCAATACGTGCTTGTGAAAATACATATGTGTAGATTGTGTGTAGTTTATGTGTAGGTTATGTGTAGTTTATGTGTAGATTGTGTGTAGATTATATGTTATGTGTAGATTATATGTTATGTGTAGTTTATGTGTAGGTTATGTGTAGTTTATGTGTAGATTATATGTTATGTGTAGATTATGTGTAGATTATGTGTACATTGTGTAGATTATGTGTAGATTGTGTGTAGATTATGTGTAGATTATGTGTTTGTTTGTATTGACTGTAAACAGACTCACCTTCCTTTGTCGAACCGACAAGAACCGAACAGATAAAATTTGCACAGGTGTAAATTCGCGCATCCCGGACAGTTTTGGACTCTGCACAGCCGAACTTTAGTTCTGACGATCACTTTCTTCTGTCCGTTCATGAACACAACAGCACAAGATTCACTTCTGTCAATGACTTCATCACAGACACTGAATATTGATATTAAATCATTGTAATTCATCGATCCATTATGCGCACAAATCGCTTTAATAATCGACGCTTCAGTCATTTTGCTGTCAGTGGAGTTCAGGTCCGGATGATTCGTTGGTAAATAAAAGCAGACACAAACATGAAGAAGGGAAAACGAAACTTAAAGATGAAGGAGGGGCTTTACTTTGAAAACTATGGAGCTATATATGTGCCACAATTCTACACGCGCAAGATAACATTTTGAGTGCAAAAAACATTTCTGCACATGCAAGATGATATTTTGAATGCACAAAGTTATTTTGCATGCACAAGATTAAATTTTGAGTGCAAAAAAAAAAATGTTCTGTATGCACAAGATT
>NC_059388.1:32400722-32410722 GCF_019703515.2 Myxocyprinus asiaticus | reverse complement strand
GTAGGTTTAACTTGACATGTTTAAATCCGGGGTCGGTGTTAGAGGACGCCGTTCTAATCGACTGCCGACTCTCACAGTGCTGACCATGATCGGCGTTTTCCTTTAAGAGCGTCGCGCTCGCTGCCTGGAATACACGTCATCTGGCCGCTGAGCGTCAGGATCAATGAGGTTCCGCTCTGCGCGGTGCGTTGCGCTCCTGTGAGCGACGCTTCCAGGAAGGTGTTAACCATCGCGCTGCCGCAATGTAGCGCCTGCCCCGTTTGCGCTTTTACGAATAACAAAACAAAGAAGTTGAAGAATTCATCGCGGGGCGACGCCAATGGACGTGCGAGCGAATTAACATCGCCTGCGCGTGCGAGCGGAACATTTATCCGGGTGGATGCGGACAGTTTTGCGGCTTTATATCACGGAAAAACAAGGAAGAGGAAAGTGGAAACACAAGAACTTCCTGAATTTCAACGAGACATGTCCGATTCCCCCTCGCCGCTCATTATCAAGGTAAATTTTCTTTCTGAAATCTACTGTGAGTGAGTATAAATGTGGTCACGGAAGGTTATTCGTGGGATGCAGGTCACTGTCACGCTGTTTGGATGATCATCTGTTGCTCTGATCACTAATCGAGTTGATCAGTTATTATTACTAAAGACTGTGCATTGGGGTCTCGAAGATAAAAGTTGTGTAAATGCTTTGAAAACAGATTCAAATGGGTTTAACTGTGGTTTATAACACTTTTGTGAGAGAATAGCTCTGGTACTTTGACCTGGGGTAAAATCACCCATCAGGGGCATTATCCAACATTGAGCACGTTTGACAGTAGTTTGCATTGGTTATTTAGTAACAGAGTCACTGAAACAAAAACAGCCCATTATAAACGAGCAGAACACGAGACTTTGTGCCTTCAAACATTCTGCTGTTATCTGTGCTGGTCTTTGACCAAAGTCAGGTCTGGAATTGGAGATATCTATCTATCTATCTATCTATCTATCTATCTATATATATATATATATATATATATATATATATATATATATATATATATATATATATATATATATATTTCCATATAGAACTGTAAGTTCCTGCAGCTCAACTGGTAGATCATGGCACTAGCAACGCCAAGATCATGGGTTCGATTTCCAGGATACACACAAACTGATACAATGTATACCTTGAATGCACTTTAAGTCGTTTGTCTGCCAAATTTGGCATCTTTATAGTCCTTAATAGTGACTGCTATTCCATCACTCAAATCCCTCAATGAAACACAACAGGATTCTCAATGGAATCGAGTAAACTGATAAAACCGTTGTGGTAGAGGCATATCAACTGCGGCTGTGATTGAGTTTATAATATATAGTTGTGTGAGATACAGCCTTAAACGTGATAACACGAAGATGCCATTGATTAGACTTATGCAACCTTAAACCTCATGACATGACATTATGACCCTGTTTCCACCTCGTATTAAGATATTAAGATGGGTTCCTGAAGCTCAACTGGTAGAGCATGGCGCTAGCAACACCAATGGGTTCAATTACCAGGGAACACACAAACAGGTAAAATGTATAGAATGAATGCACTGTAAGTCGCTTTGGATAAAAGCTTCTACCAAATGTGTAAATGTAAACGTTATTTAGATGCATTTTCGTGGGTGCCTGGGTAGCTCAGCGAGTATAATCATAATTGCTTACCCTGTAGAGCTCTCATATCTCCAAAATCACACATTCTATAGAACCCTCATATCCTTCATAATTGCATACCCTATAGATCTCTCATATCCTCCATCATCATAAATCCTATAGATCCCTGATATCCTCTATAATCATGTACTCTATAGAATACTAATATCCTCCATATCCTCTCATATCCTCCATTTATTTATATATATATATACATACTTCTCTGTACTTTCTTCTGCGCTAGCACCTATACTACTCCAGCCACCTTGAGAGCTTGGCAGTACAATACTGTAGATGTTGTTGAGCTTTGTATGACAAATTGCTTGCTATGTTCCTCATTTTGAAGTCTCTTTGGATGAAAGCGTCTGCTAAATGACTAAATGTAAATGTAATGCATACCCTATAGATCCCTCATATCCTCCATAATCACATATTCTATAGATCCCTCTTATCCTCCTTAAACATGTATTCTATAGAACCTTCATATCCTCCATAATCACATATTCTATAGATCCCTCATATCCTCCATAATCACAGATCCTATAGAATTCTCATATCCTCCATAATTGCAAATCCTATAGAATCCTTATATCCTCCATAGTTGCATACCCTATAGATCCCTCATATCCTTTATAATAAAATACTTTATAGATCCCTCATCCTCCATAATCACAAATCCAATAGAATCCTTATATCCTCCATAGTTGCATACCCTATAGATCCCTCATATCCTTTATAATAAAATACTTTATAGATCCCTCATCCTCCATTATCACAAATCCAATAGAATCCTTATATCCTCCATACTCACATATCCTGTGCATCCCTCATCGTCCATAATCACAAATCCTATAGAATCCTTATATCCTCCATAATTGCATACCCTATAGATCCCTCATATCCTTTATAATAAAATACTTTATAGATCCCTCATCCTCCATAATCACAAATCCAATAGAATACTCATCCTCCATAATCACAAATCCTATAGAATCCTTATATCCTCCATAGTTGCATACCCTATAGATCCCTCATATCCTTTATAATAAAATACTTTATAGATCCCTCATCCTCCATTATCACAAATCCAATAGAATCCTTATATCCTCCATACTCACATATCCTGTGCATCCCTCATCGTCCATAATCACAAATCCTATAGAATCCTTATATCCTCCATAATTGCATACCCTATAGATCCCTCATATCCTTTATAATAAAATACTTTATAGATCCCTCATCCTCCATAATCACAAATCCAATAGAATACTCATCCTCCATAATCACAAATCCTATAGAATCCTTATATCCTCCATAGTTGCATACCCTATAGATCCCTCATATCCTTTATAATAAAATACTTTATAGATCCCTCATCCTCCATTATCACAAATCCAATAGAATCCTTATATCCTCCATACTCACATATCCTGTGCATCCCTCATCGTCCATAATCACAAATCCTATAGAATCCTTATATCCTCCATAATTGCATACCCTATAGATCCCTCATATCCTTTATAATAAAATACTTTATAGATCCCTCATCCTCCATAATCACAAATCCAATAGAATACTCATCCTCCATAATCACAAATCCTATAGAATCCTTATATCCTCCATAGTTGCATACCCTATAGATCCCTCATATCCTTTATAATAAAATACTTTATAGATCCCTCATCCTCCATTATCACAAATCCAATAGAATCCTTATATCCTCCATACTCACATATCCTGTGCATCCCTCATCGTCCATAATCACAAATCCTATAGAATCCTTATATCCTCCATAATTGCATACCCTATAGATCCCTCATATCCTCCATAATCACAGATCCTATAGAATTCTCATATCCTCCATAATTGCAAATCCTATAGAATCCTTATATCCTGCATAGTTGCATACCCTATAGATCCCTCATATCCTTTATAATAAAATACTTTATAGATCCCTCATCCTCCATAATCACAAATCCAATAGAATACTCATCCTCCATAATCACAAATCCTATGGAATCCTTATATCCTCCATAGTTGCATAACCTATAGATCCCTCATCCTCCATAATCACAAATCCTATGGAATCCTTATATCCTCCATAGTTGCACACCCTATAGATCCCTTATATCCTCCATATTCACAGATCCTATATAATTCTCATATCCTCCATAATTGCAAATCCTATAGTATCCTTATATACTCCATAGTTGCATACCCTATAGATCTCTTATATCCTCCATAATCACAAATCCTATAGAATTCTCATATCCTCCATAATCACAAATCCTATGGAATCCTTATATCCTCCATAATCACATACCCTATAGATTCCTCATCCTCCATAATCACAAATCCTATAGAATTCTCATATCCTCCATAAACACAAATCCTATGGAATCCTTATATCCTCCATAGTTGCACACCCTATAGATCCCTCATACCATCCATAATCAAATACTCTATAAATACTTCATCCTCCATAATCACAAATCCTATGGAATCCTTATATCCTCCATAGTTGCATACCCTATAGATTCCTCATCCTCCATAATCACAAATCCTATAGAACCCTAATACCCTCCATAATCACATATCCTGCGCATACCTCATACCCGCCGCAATCTTATACCCCTCTGATAAAAGATTTGGTCTCATGATCTGTTTAAATTCTCTGGGATGTGTTTTGGATTTGAATGATTTTCTTGGTTGGAGATTGTTGCTCTAAATATTCCACGTGCTCCGCAGGTGTTCTCATGACCTTGCTGCTAATGTTTGATTTCTTTGACAGTTGGAGAAATTTCCACGGTTGGGAAAACAAGCTCCGTTTCTCTTTGTTCCTTCAAGGAGTGAATTAAGCGTCATGCAAATGAACTTCATAGAGCAGTGGTTTTATCAGGGTTTATTGCATTCTTCCATTTGCACCAAACGTTAAGTGCCTTTTGAATTACACTACATTTGTATTTAGTGTGAATGTTGTGTCCTAAGAGCTAGCTAGAATTTGAGTCTGTTTCCAGAGAATCAACATCTCTTTCACAGCTCTCAATTTTACCCTGGAAACAAGCGAGTGAGTGACTAATAATTTCAGTTCTCGATATATTTGTTACCATCACCCTGTATGGACCTAAAACCTAATTTCCAACAGGAAATTGGACAGGAAATCACCAGTGATTGACAGAATTGAAATGACATCATCTAAACATTAAAAATTGATTTCCTTGTATAGCCCAACAATAACCAAAGAGGATTGTGCATTAAAAAGCGTATTACAGTCCAGTCAGCACATAGATGTTTCAACACGCATGTTTCTCTGTTTTTGACCTCATTGTGACCCCTTTACCTGTCTGCAGGGTTATCTGAGGTGCTGAGATGTAACTTAGATGTGATGTTTTATATGGACTGAGCTACTCTCTCTTCCCATGTTTAACGTGATACTGCAGGTTTGGCTCTGTGAGCTGATGAGTGTTCAATCAAACCTGTGTCTAATCACATACAAACACAGTGACGGATGATATTTCTATGGCTTTAAGTGGCTGTTTATGTGTCTGTAGTAACCGTGAGTGTGTTTTCAGCAGGAGAGGAGTGCTTTCAGCCCGTCCGCCAGTCCGTTGCCAAATTCCACTTCCTCTCCCGGTCATGCCTTGCCCCCTTCTGCAAATGCCAGAACTGAGGAGGAACAAATGGGACTGCCTGCACACCTGCGTGAGTGTCACACACACGCATTACACATGAACATACACGTTTCTTGTAGTATGATGCATTGTATCTTTTCAGGCGCTAGTTTAGTTTGACGTCATTGAATCTGAGACCACCTTGGGACAAACCTTATGTTACTGTATCAGAGAATGTGACTTGCGTTTGTGTGTGTGGTCATGTAGGTGTGTGTTCTGCGCTGACAGGTTTAAACCAGTCTCTCTCTAATACGGGTGGAGTTGGACAAATTCCAGTTTTCAGGATACTGAAACCGTACCAGGGTCTGTCCCAGCACATTTGATCAATATTTAACCATCTGTTTGACATAAGTGTCCTCTTTTAAAGGACAGAAATACATGTCTGGTTTACACAGTGGTTGTTGTATACTTTGGACTGGCTGTCAGATCTCAGGATTTGGGCCGGTACAGTCAGTGCAGCTTGATCGGGATGAAAAAGTTACTTTACCAGTTAATTATAAACCCTTCTTCTTGGTTAGATATCTACTTCCTGCATTCTGAATTCCAAAGATCCAGGAGGAAAGCATCAAGCTCCTATCTGATAGGCTGACTTGATTCCGTTTGTCGAGCGTTTTTAAAGGAAACGCCCCGGCGTTACATCTTTAATGCAGTTTTGTTGGAATTGAGTAGAAGGAAATTTCTGGCCATCCGATCTTTGATTTCATTGATACACTCTGTTTATTTGGAGACTTGTGAAATTTCTTTGGGTTTAGAAGAAATATAAAGTTGGGTATCGTCGGCATAACAGTGAAAACGAATTCCATGATTCCTGATAATATCTCCCAGGGGAAGCATATATAAGGAAAAAGCAGAGGCCCTAAAACTGATCCCTGTGGCACTCCATACTTAACTTTTGTTTGATTTTACAATTCCTCGTTTACACAGACAAATTGGTAGTGGTTGGATAAACAGGACCTAAACCATGCTAATGCAAGTCAACAAAAAAATCGAATCAGCATTTTTTTTAAATGTTTCACTGAGTTTGTTGCGGTTGTTTAGTTTGTGAAATGTGATGTGATGCTGACTTTGAATGTGGTCAAAAATATGTCTTACACACCTTATAGGAGAGTCTTATGCCACATCCACACTAAGACGTTTAAGTTTGAAAAGTTGAAGTATACAGTCATGGAAAGTCTCCTTTTGGGTGGAGGAAAACAGCATTCCGGTGTGGACGAGAGGCGTGAACGTAGCTAAATCAATGCGTTTTCAAACAATAAGTGATTTGTATGGACGTGTCCTTATAGTTCTATCCTGGCAGCAGCACACTTGGTTTTGGAACAGAACTCGTCTTCTGCTATTATGTCGTAAGATATACAGTGTCATTCTGAAATTCATGTAAATTTTTCCACTTAAATTATTACCCTGATAATTTGTCATTTAAACAGTTGCATTAAATAAGAAAAATGCTAAGTTGAAGCATTGGACTCCACTGTATAGGATATAATGCATGTTTATCTGGCAGTTTCAAAGAGATTTTTTTAATTCAAAGAGATCATGATTAGCACCTCCACAGGTGAATTGAGGATAACAGGTGGTACATATGTGACATAATCATAGATCTGGATCAGATCTATGCTGGAGAGAACATCACCTGCTTTAGCTTGAGAGAGAGAGAGAGAGAGAGAGAGAGAGAGAGAGAGAGAGAGAGAGAGAGAGAGAGAGAGAGAGAGAGAGAGAGAGAGAGAGAGAGAGGGGAGGGGGGAAGAAAAAAACTGCCATGAACTTCCGAGAAGCGATGTTGGCTGGAGGCCGGCTCTTGTTTTCCTGACACTGATCGAAACACTCATTTCCAGCAGAACTCGTGTGTGTGTGTGTGTGTGTGTGTGTGTGTGTGTGTGTGTGTGTGTGTGTTTCAGCTTAATCATTCACTCATACAGATAGATGTGTGTAATCATGTCCAGTTGTAAATGTGTTTTCCTGCTCTGTCTGTTTGTTTGTTTGTGTATGTACTTCGCAAAATCTAAGATACAGATAACTAAGGTGGTGGGAAAGGCAGATAACCGATTAATTGGCAGAGTTTTGTTTTTAATGATTTATAGAATGTAAAAAAAAAAACGTATTCTTTCTTTATTATGGCGGACAAAGATTCCAAAATGAATAAAATCCCAGATGCAGTTTTTTGTTCAACCAAAGTCCTAATAATAACTAGAAATAAATGAAGATTTGGTGCATAATGTTGGACTTGTAAGTATAAAAAAGCCTGAAACACACTAGGGAAACTTATTTTGAAATAACTAAATGATGAAAAAACTGTTGGCAACTATCCACAGATTTTTGCTGATAACGATAGTTCCAAAACACAACTATCGGCACCGATTAATTGGTAAAACCGATATATCTACCTCTACAACAAAAGAACCGAACGCAGGTTTCTGAAGGTGAGTTTATATAAATTTAAGTTCTTTTTTTTCAATTTGGAATGCCCAATTCCCAATGCGCTCTAAGTCCTCGTGGTGGCGTAGTGACTCGCCTCAATCCGGGTGGCGGAGAATGAATCTCAGTTGCCTCCGTGTCTGAGACCGTCAATCCGCGCATCTTATCACGTGGCTTGTTGAGCGCGTTACCACGGAGACATAGCGCGTGTGGAGGCTTCACGCTATTCTCCGCAGCATCCACGCACAACTCATCACACGCCCCACCGAGAGCGAGAACCACATTATAGCGACCACGAGGAGGTTACCCCATGTGACTCTACCCTCCCTAGCAACCGGGCCAATTTGGTTGCTTAGGAGACCTGGCTGGAGTCACTCAGCACACCCTGGATTCAAACTTGCGACTCCAGGTGTGATAGTCAGCGTCAATACTCACTGAGATACCCAAGCCCCTAATTTAAGTTCTTTTTAACAATATTAAAAAGCTGAGACACTGACATGGTGTGACAGTCAAAGACATCCATCCAGTGTGTGTTTACTACTGTAAAACAGCATAGACATGCACAAAAACACATTCAGTGTGAACAGCCCCAGCTTGTCTGTGAGTGAGAGTGTGTGCAAAACAAGTTAGGTTAAAAATAAAAAATAATATTGTATATTGAATAAAGGTAGCCTATATTATGTATGTGTAATATACACACACACACACACGCACACTACCGGTCAAAAGTTTTGAAACACTTACTCATTCTTTATTATTATTATTTTTCACATTTTAGAATAATAGTAAAGTCATCAGAACTATGGAATAACATAAATGGAATTATGGGAATTATGTTGTGACTAAACAAAATCCAAAATAAATCAAAACTGTGTTATATTTTAGCATCTTCAAAGTAGTCACTCTTTGTCTAGAATTTGCAGACATGTACTCTTGACATTTTCTCATCCAACTTCTTGAGGTATCACCCTGGGATGGCAGTGGTGGGCAGTGGTGGCTCAGCGGTTCAGGCTCTGGGTTGCTGATCAGAAGGTCAGGGGTTCAAGCCCCAGCACTGCCAAGATGCCACTGTTGGGCCCTTGAGCAAGGCCCTTGACCCTGTCCGCTCCAGGGGCGCCGTTTCATGGCTGACCCTGCACTCTGACACCAGCTTAGCTGGGATATGTGAAAAAAAGAATTTCACTGTATATGTGCAAAATGTATAATGTGTGATAAATAAATATAATTAATTAATTAATTAAGGATGCTTTTTAAACAGTATTGAAGGAGTTCCCATCTATGTTGGGCACTTATTGGCTGCTTTTCATTATTATTTGGTCCAAGTCATCCATTTCAAAAACTTTTTTTATTTTTATTTTTTTATTACATTTTAGTTTTATAATGAAATAAATTAATATGGTGGCACAATTATATTTTTGTCTACAAAACTAATTTCAAACATTTAAGCATACGCCTTCAGATCAAAAGATTTTTAAGATCATGAGAAACATTTCAGTCGTGTTTCAAAACTTTTGACCAGTAGTGTGTGTGTGTGTATATATATATATATATATGTATATACACGAAAGCTGATGTATGTAACTTTTTCTGTGTTAAAATAGTTTTTCTTATCCCATCTTAAAATGTAGAGAAAACTGCGAGTAAGCCATTTGTAGGTAAGTTTTTTCTAAAACTGTAAATTCTGTCTCTGTGGCGCTATAAAATTCCTCTGTTTGTTTTGAGTGACACATCTATACAAACACAGTAACATTGACTCAACCAATGGCGTGAATAGGGGGCGGGACTATCTCTTCATTTGACCAATGGCAGATAAGGGGTGTATTTAGAAAGCTGCTTTGAGAACTATGTTTATTTTTCCAATTCCGTTCGGTGGTGCTAGTGGCGCAGACATTACATACTACTCATATATAATCAGTAGGGATGGGACGATATGGATATCTCACGATTCGGTTCGATATATGATATGAGGTTCACGATTCAATATAATCCAGTGGCGATTTTAGGGGGTGGCCTGAAATCTCATTGGCCACCCTGTGGCCACCCCAGAACTGATTGGTAGTTCATCATGTTCATCAACACAAGAACGAAGAACCAATAGAAACACCTGTCAATCAAAGATGACATCTCAGGTCATTTGTTGATTTAGAGCCACACTGACCCAGGGTCAGTTTTATATTTCTGACCATTATAGTAGTGGTGGGACTGAAGCTGTGTGAGCTGATCTTTGATCAGTGGGGG
>NC_059388.1:32380722-32395722 GCF_019703515.2 Myxocyprinus asiaticus | reverse complement strand
TTGTTTTTCCAAAGTTGGCGTGCCTGTAACTCAAGAAGTGTTAAAGATATCTTAATATCCTTTTAGATTCTGATTCAGAACAAACTTTTCTTTTGGTATCTTCATTTCTAAGGCTCTATATGGTTCACTCTCAGAGATATGGGGCTCTCAATGTTACTCCATGTGCAAATTGTTGAATTTTACCCATTTTCAATGGTCAAAAATCAAATGTGTGTCACTTTGTATAAAGCTGATACTTATTGTATTTCAAGAGGAATGTCTGAAGTGCAGATTGTGTTGAAACTAGAAATGTACCTTCATTTATTCAACTTGACCATATCAGTGTATTTTTGACTCAGACGTTGTTAAATTGGTATTTTCTATGCAGTTGTTTTGATGCAGCGAAACAAGATACAGTTCTAGTTTCAACATTATTTGTACTTCAGACATTCCTCTTTAAAATACAAAAAGTATCAGCTATATGCAAAGTTACCCACATTTGGGTTGAAAATGGGTAAAATTCAACAATTTGCACATGGAGTAACATTGAGATCCCCATATCTCTGGGAATGAACAATATAGAGCCTTAGAAATGAAGATACCAAAAGAAAAGTTTGTTCTGAATCAGAATCTAAAAGGATATTAAGATATCTTTAACACTTCTTGAGTTATAGGCACGCCAACTTTGGAAAAACAACACGAAAAGTGCTTTTTCCCATTTTTGGACTCTCACCATTGGCATATAATGCAACAAGGATTGCTAAAGTCAACTGATTTTAGTAATAGATCTACCAATCTCTGTGTACAAATAAAATCATGATGCTGACACCTTTCTAAGGGTATTTGTTTGATCTGTGGTTTTGCACCAAAATCATTTCTTTTTGACCCCCTCTACAAAATAGTGGATTACTCAGTAAATATTGATGCATGGCATTTCATTTTTTAGCTTTCATCTTCATTTGTGTATTTCTTTCACCAGAAAAAAAATGATCAAAATCCAAATTTTGAGCTGGGGACCTCTGGTTGATTGACACGGAACGACCCTGCTTTGTGAAGCTGTAGCAACAGAGAAAAGCATCATGGGATATTCTTGTATGATTCCCAGCTCTACTGTGACAGTGAGTTTGGTGTTTGAGCAGATAAGCGCTCTGAGACGGGCGACTGAGGAAATGTGCCGTTACTGCTGATAAACACAAACACACGTGTTCATGACAGCAGTGTGACATGCTATAATTCATCTAATACTATATAAATCAACATTTTACCAGTTCTACAATCATTCTATATTATGTTTAATGAACTCATATTAATTAAGAGACTACATAGACTTTTAAAAGTTAATTTGTCCCACTGCAGGACCATTTAAAATTAACTGGTGAAGGAAAAATGGTTGAAAACTGAAATGGTGACCAGTTACAACACATTTAATATAATGTTATTTGTATCCTCATGACATGTTTTGCTGAGTAAAAGTGAGCAGGAGTTTATTCAGTCCAGAGGCTGATGGGAAGGGGTTCGGCTGCCACTGGCACATGCAGTCGTGCAGATGTTCTGGATCTGTGTTTTCCCACGCTGAGTGAGACCAGCAAAATCTGCATTCAAAACACACACTAGAGACATCACGCATGATTGACATTCAGACTAGAGTTAGAACGATATATCGGTTTTACTGATTAATCTGTGCCGATAGTTGCTTTTGAAACTATCGGTTATCGGTAAAAATCTATACCGATAGTTGCAGATAGTTTTTATTTATTATTCCTCTGTGTTCCTCTGTTGCTGGCACTATTTTGATTAGATAACCAATTAATGTAAATTGAAGTGAGGGCATGCAAAGAAATATGCGACTATATGAAAACATCCCCCGTCAGCACATACATTGTGTCTCCAGCTTCATATCTTGTGAATAATAAACCATATTCCTCATTAAACCTCATCTGATGAAAGCACAAAATCTGGTGAATATAAAGGCTATAAAAAGCTTAATTTCAAAATAAGAGTCCCTTTTGTGTTTTGGTCTTGTTTACAGTTAAAAGTCCCACATTAAGCAACAAATCTTAATTTGTTTTATTATCTTTGGTTGAACAATAAACTCAATTTGGGATTGTATTAATTTTGAACTCGTTAGCCTCTTTTGTCTGTGCCTGTTGTAGTATAGTAATTTTTTTACATTCTTTAAATGTAATTTAAAAACTATCGGCCAATTAATTGGTTATTGGCCTTTTCCATCACCTTAGTTATCAGTATCGGTAAAATCCACTATTGGTTGACCTCTAATACAGACATGAGCACTCATACACACGTGTTTACTGCAGAAGTTCATAACACATGCTGATACACTTTGTTCATCTAATTTGATCTTTTTTTATAATCTTGTAGAGGTAGAATGATATATCGGTTTTACCGATTAATCAGTGCCGATAGTTGCTTTTTGGAACTATCGGTTATCGGCATACATCTATGTTGATAGTTTCAGATAGTTTATATTTTTATTCCTCAAGAATAAACCTCATGTGGTGAAATTATTTATATATATATATATATAAACATTTTTAATCGAATAAATTGCATGGTATGCCAATTAATTAATCGGATTAATCACAATTAATCGCATACATAAATATTTGCTAATAAAGCTTTTCAAATTACAATAATAATTAATAAAGGGAGCCCCTGGCATGATGTATATCCCCCCCCCCCCCCCCCCCCCCCTTTCCGGGGGAGGCGTGCCCTTCTGGCCCCGTCTGCCAGCAGGTCATCCCCGCCTTTCTGGATCTGGGAGGGGACAAGGGGTGGGAAACAAAACAATAACAATATTTAAAAAGAGAGGGAAAGGCCAACACGGAGCAACAGCGGGAGAGAGAGAGTACTCGCCGGTTCTCTGATACGTCATAGCCTGGTCCTCGGCCACTCCTCCACCCTCTAGTGGACGACAGCCATGCCTCCCTGGGCGGATCGGAGGCAGTCCTCTGGCCCCTGGCGAACGGAAATGCCAGCCGTGTTTTTGGTGGACGGTAGGGGTCTCCCCCGCCCCTGGCAGCGGTTCTCCCGCTCCAGGCAGTTGGCCAGGAGCACTTCCCTGCTCGCGGTCGGTGGTCCTCTCGACCCCACCGCGTTTTAGCAGCTGGTAGGGAGTCCTCCGCCCCTGGCAGCGCCCCTGACCACTCCAGGCGGTCAGCTAGGAGCCTCTCCTCCCCTCGCGGTCGACAGCCGTTCCTCCGCTCTCAGGCGTATGGCCGCGGCTGCTCCGATTTCGGTGGACGGTAGTGGCGAGGACTCTACCACGGCGCATCCCTCCTCCTTCACGGACTTTGGCACCAGTGTAACACGGTTAAAGGGAAAGGAGGAGGCGATAACCGGCTTGACAATATAAATAATCTTTTAATAAAACAAAGACACAAACACATGCAGGCTGCCTGTAACTCTCTCTCTCACTGGAACTGCCGCCTCTGGTCGCCTTTATCCCTCTTGGGCTTGATCAGCCTGATTAGGGGCCGGGTGTGCAGCATCACGGCCCGGCCCCACCCTCCGCCCTGCCACAATATATTTATACAAAACTCTAACTGGTATTGATATGGAATTTTGGTTGCACTATAAACTGCTTTTGAGATTTTATTCATTTTGGACTCTTGTAGCCTCAATATCTGTATCAAAACAGTAAGAAATCTTAAAGTATTGGCCGATTAATCGGCTATCGGCTTTTTCCACCACCTTAGTTATTGGTATCTTGAAAATCCACTATCGGTCGACCTCTAATATCTTGGTCAGTTGTGTGTTTCATTTGACTTTTCTCCAACTTGTATCCAGCTAATCCAAATTCTTATTGCTTATATTTCATGAATTTTGAGCATTATATTTATTTATTACACGACTATCTAGAATACTTGACTCAGATTGGTCAATAACACCATCCAGGGGTCTGATATTGCTGAATAATGGCCACACATCTGGGGATAAAGTTATATCAGACAGGTCATCCGGTCAGGCTAATCAAATAATTTGAACTCAAATCAGTGTTTATTGTTTATTTATTTATTTATTTATTTGGCACGTAGGGTTGTAATAATCAAGATAACGTACACTCAAGATAAGCAAGATAACGGTTTTATTGTAATTGACTAATACAATAGTAATTTCTGTCTGTCCATCTGTGTGTGTGCAGGCATGCAGCCGGTGTTTTGGAGCCGGGAGGACGTGTCGCAGTGGTTGCGGTGGGCGGAGCATGAGTTTGCGTTGCGGCCGATCTCCAGCGCCAGTTTCCAGATGAACGGCAAAGCTCTGCTGCTGCTCACCAAAGAAGACTTCAGATACCGATCTCCACACTCAGGTCACACATACAATTCTGTCACGATCCCAAATGAATATTCAGATGTTTGTATCACAACAGTATTGAAGAGTTCACATGTATGCTGGACACTTGTTTACTGCTTTTCCTTCACTATACACTCCAACTTGAATTTCAGGCATTTAACTCTTGTTGTGTTCATTTGTGCTCAGACATGACCGGCCCACTAAGATTGTTTATAGATCTCTCATATAACATATATTATCACAAGATATTGCATTAGATCTTTATCAACTTCATGTTTTAGTAATTATGTAATTTTGTACTCCTTTTGATAATTTTTTTAAAAATATATATTTTGATGATAGTGGGGGACACTCCCTGCTGAAAACATTAACAATAAAATAATTACAGAATAAATTAATAACCACATGCTTGATCTGAACACAACAGGTGTCATTTTACAGTTTAGAATCTGGACTTTATAATGCATATAGCTGATCTTAACAATTCTTAAATAATGCATTTTAATTTGCTGACAAATAAGAACTGTTTAGTTCTCAAATATGCACACACACACACATGTACACACACACACACGTGTTTGTGCGTGTGTTTGTGTGCATATTTGTGCGTTTATACGTGCGTGTGTTTGTGTGCATATTTGTGCATTTATACGTGCGTGTGTTTGTGTGTGCATGCATATTTGCGCGAGTCGTGTGTGCGAGTCGTGTGCGCGCGCGTTGTTGTGTGTTTGTGTGCGTATGTGTGCGTTTATACATGCGTGTGTGTTTGTGTGCGTGCATGCGTGTGTGTGTGTGTGTGTGTGGTTTTGTATGTGTTTTGTTTTGTGTGTGTGTAGTTTTGAGTGTGGTGTGTGTGTGTGTGTGGTGCGTGTGTGTTGTTGTTGTTTTGTGTGTGTGTGTGGTGTTGTGTGTGTGTGCTATTGTGTGTTGTTGTTTTGGTGTGCGTGTGTGTTGTTGTTTTGTGTGTGTGTGTGGTGGTGTTGTTGTTGGTGGTGGTGGTGTGTGTGTGTTGTGGTGCGTGTGTGTTGTTGTTGTTTTTGTGTGTGTGTTGTGGTGCGTGTGTGTTGTTGTTGTTGTTGTTGTGTGTGTGTTATTGTGTGTTGTTGTTTTGGTGTGTGTGTGTGTTGTGGGGCGTGTGTGTTGTTGTTTTGTGTGTGGTGTTATTGTGTGTTTGTGTGTGTGTGTGGTGTGTGTGGTGTTGTTGTTGTTGTTGTTTTGTGTGTGTGTGTGTGTGCTATTGTGTGTTGTTGTTTTGTGTGTGTGTTGTGGGGCGTGTGTTGTTGTTGTTTTGTGTGTGTGTGTTGTTGGTGTGTGTGTGTGTGTGGTGGTGGTGGTGTTGTTGTTGTTTTGTGTGTGTGTGTGTGTGTGTGTGGTGGTGGTGTGTGTGGTGGTGTGTGTGTGTGTGTTGTTGTTGTTTTTGTGTGTGTGTGTGTCGTGTTGTGTGTGTGTGCTATTGTGTGTTGTTGTTTTGGTGTGTGTGTGTTGTGGGGCGTGTGTGTTGTTGTTTTGTGTGTGTGTGTTGTTGGTGTGTGTGTGTGTGTGGTGGTGGTGGTGTTGTTGTTGTTGTTGTTTTGTGTGTGTGTGTGTGTGTGTGTGTCGTGTCGTGTGTGTGCTATTGTGTGTTGTTGTTTTGTGTGTGTGGTGTTGTTGTGTGTGTGCTATTGTGTGTTGTTGTTGTGTGTGTGTGGTGTTGTTGTTGTTGTTGTTGTTGTTGTGTGTGTGCACATGTCCGAAGACTTTATGTGTGTTCATCTAAAGGATTGTGATGCTCCTGAACACTTAATATTTCTGTATGTTGTAGTCTAATCCATTCATTTCCAATGGCCGGTCATTTCTGACCGGGAACACAACAAGTGTAACAAAGTGAAATAAAACAATAACATTTTATGAAAATGATCTGAAAGTGGGTTCAGATGCCCTGTGTGAACTAAGTCATGGATTTTTATTCCACCGGGATGAAATAAATGACAGTTTTCAAAAAAAGTTAATCTGTCAGTTTTAAGCGGAACACAATATAAGGGTTAAGCATAAATCTTTAGACTGAGGGGGTTTAAGGTCACGAGAATCATAAATTCACTGAAGTGTGTGCAGATATAGATTGGACAGATTGGTGTGATCTGGTTTGTAGCGGCATGATTTTTACACTGGGAGAGAAATTGAGCAAACAGTGGAAGTCTGATGGTTGAATCGGGGTTTTCTGTCCTCGCTGTTTGTAGAGGACGTTGAAAGTTGGGTAAACGCCTGATAAGGAAGTGTTAGCGTGTAATTTAGCCACAACTGTCACCTGGCAGCACCAGGAATTTCCCTCTCATGAACAAACTAACCAGAAATCGAGAACTGAGAGGTGTGTGTGTGTGTGTGTGTGTGTGTGTGTGTGTGTGTGTGTGTGTGTGTGTGCGCGCGCGCGCGCGCCCGCTTCCTTTTTGAGAATCATTTCCTTGAAGTTTTTTCAGGAAGCTCTTTTAAAATGGGACACAATTTTCACGAGACAAAATGAAGATACAGCTCTTCCTGCCAGATGATTTATGTTGTTTGTTTTATTTTTCTGTCAGATAAAATTCATGTTTTTTGTTTTCATTTCTAATCAATCCAAGAGTCTGCAGTGGCCACATAAGCTATTGTTCACTACAAAGATTGTGTGAATGTCGTTGCATTAGATTTCCAATGCATGTAGACATTATGACCAAAACTGAACAAGTGCTTTGACTTTTTCAGACAAATCAGAAGTGTTCAGTTTTGATCATTTAAGCATAAATCTAACCATATTTAGTGAGCTTTATGAAAACACTATTTCCCCATTTTACCTACAGTAACAACACCCTGTAGCGTAAAAATATGAACAATGAAGCGTGCTCTTGAACCTCAATCCTTCATCATATTTGCGTAGATGTCATACATGGATGTGACGTGTTAATGAAGAACAGCGCATGATTGGGATATTTTGTTGTTTTACAGGAGATGTTCTCTATGAACTACTGCAGCACATTTTAAAACAGAGGAAGCCGCACGCGCTCTCGTCCACATACTTCACCGCCGGATCCTTCCATCCGCTCGCTGATACACCACTGCAACAACACAAACTTGAAGGTGACAACAACTATTGATTAGTATTTGCTCTAGTAATGATAGAAAAGTTCTTGTCTTGGGTGTTAAAAGGCAAATTATGTCATTTTTGTTCCCGTAGAAGCATCAAACAGAAATGCCAAAAATAGAACTGTTTTCAGATATGACACTCCCCTTGTCTGCCATTGGTCAGAACATTAGTCCCACCCCTGAACTCATGCCATTGGTTGAATCAGAAGCTGACATGCCAAACAAACATATGAAGGTTTAGAAATCGTCACGCAGTGTTTACACTCTTCAAGAATCGTTTATGAGACATACAATAGTACTACATGAAGCTTTGAGGAAATAAACTGGTCCTCCTGTTACCATAATTCATTTGTGCATTTCCCTGAACAATCCTCTTGTTGTTTTACGGGGAAGGTTTTGCTGAAAACAGTTTCATACATGCAGTGCATGTGATCGCTGGGAGGAAGTGGCTTTCTGGAATGTTAATAAACCGGTTCAACAAGGAAATGCAGCTATATTTAAACAGCCTGTTTTTAGGGTTTGCAAAGTATGATGCTTTTATCATCTGTTTGAATAAACAATATATTAATACACCTCTGTATACTGTAAATAATAATACACTTCCTGAGAGTCGGATCGACATCTTTGATGAATCTCAGATGAACACAGAAGTGTTAAGAAAATCGAACACGTCGTATAGGTTGAACTGACCACTTTGTACTTTTTGGAGGAATATATAAATATATGTCCCTCATAAACAGACTTGATGCATTAGGCGGATTATTACACAAACGTCTGTTCGGAATCAAATATTCTTTCATTGCACAGTGATTAATGTCAAATATTCCTGCAGTACAGAAGAGCTTTATTCCTAAATGTGCTTGAATGTGTCTGGTGTCCTCTAGTGGACATTCTGTTTCACTCACAAGACACAGGAAACATTCTTTTACTGCTTATTTTACCTGTCGCAAATACTGTACCAGAGGCATAGCGACAATTGGAACTGAAATGACAAGAGTCAGAATTGCCTAAAAATCAGCACCGCCTGTTAAACATCAGGATGAAGACTCGTTTTGATATTGCCTGATTTTAGAAATGTTTTCTTCAATATTTGACAGCTGTGAAAGCTTATAAAATAGTAAAGTGCATTTTTAAAAATTGACCTCTTTTGTCTAGACATGGTAGTAATGTTTCTTTACATGTTGTTAAGTTTGTTTGATTCAAGTTTATTTTATTGAGTTTTAAATTAGTTTGAAAACACAGTAATTTTGCTTCGTTTACACACTAGAATGGTGTTTTCCAAAAACAGTGTGGACCTGGTCTTAGATAAAATAAAGAGAGATTCAAATGCAATGCTACATTTGTGTTACAAACATTCTAGGGATCATCTCGGATTAATTTCAAAAGTGGAAGTGTTGCTATTTTTACCCTTTAAGCTCTGAAGGTGTTTTTAAAGATTTCCTGTTTCAGTGGCATACCCAAAATTAAAGGCTTATAACTCGACAATAAAAAAGTGTTTGGTATCATAGTAAAGAAAACCTTTCAGATTTTGTAATAATATAGATTGTAATGCATTCTGAGACTCTCAGCCTGAGAAACTGCATTATACACTGATCAGCCACAACTTTAAAAGCACCTGCCTAATATTGTGTAGGTCCCCCTCGTGCTGCCAAAACAGCGCCAACCCACATCTCAGGATAGCGGTTACCAGCCCATCTGGCACCAACAATCATCCATGTGATTATCTAATCAGCCAATTGTGTGGCAGCAGTACAGTGCATAAAATCATGCAGATACGGGTCAGGAGCTTCAGTTAATGTTCACATCAACCATCAGAATGGGGAAAAAATGTGATCTCAATGATTGGACTGTGGCATGATTGTTGGTGCCAGATGGGCTGGTTTGAGTATTTCTGGGATTTTCACACACAACCGTCTCTAGAATTTACTCAGAATGGTGCCAAAATCAACAAACATCCAGTGAGCGGCAGTTCTGTGGACGGAAACGCCTTGTTGATGAGAGAGGTCAACAGAGAATGACCAGATTGGTTAGAGCTGACAAAGTCTATAGTAACTCAGATAACCACTCTGTACAATTGTGTTGAGAAGCACATCATCTCTGAATGCTATCCTGAGATGTGGGTTGGCGCTGTTTTGGTGGCACAAGGGGGACCTACACAATATTAGGCAGGTGCTTTTAAAGTTGTGGCTGATCGGTGTATATCTCTGGGTGTAAATAAGTTGGCTCTGAAAAACTGCATTTGTTTTGTTATTAATCATGACAACTGTATCTGAGAAAATGTTTGTGTTGATATGACAAAGCAATCAAAAGTTACAGCATTACAAAAATAATTTATCATAGTGTCCAAAAGCCTCTCCAAACAAATAAAACATAATTGTACATAAGAACTAATTACACATGCAAACACAACAATGACTGAAGTTTTGCATAACATGCAGACATGATTTTAGTAATGAGATTTCACAGAATGAGTTTCATTCTGTGTCATTTGAGTCATCATTGAGTCTGTGTCATGTATTTGGCGCCATCTCCTGGTGGTCATATGTAACATTGTGCTTCATGTGGATTATCTAATGATCTATGCATCTGATTATCTTGTGTGTGGACTCGTTTGAAAGATAATCACCTCTAAGTAATGGTGTGTGATATTTTTCTGTTTATTTTTCGTGAAGTTATAAGCATAAACGGGCATATAAGCAACACCAGTATAATTGTCAAAGACATATACTTTGCTATTACTCGCTATATTTTTGTCTGTGAGTAAAACAAATAGGCTGGTTGTATTCTACTCTTTAAGAGCTTTCCAACAACATATGACACATGACTATTTGATCAGTTTGATGTTTTTACTGATCGCAATAATATGTGCAGTGCGAAATTATTTATAATTTATCAAAACGGACACTTCTGATTTGTCTGCAAATTTCAAAGCACTTGTTCAGATTTAGTAATAATGTCTAAATGTATTGGAAAGTAGACCTTCTAATCTTTCAAACTATACTTATTTTGTGCTGGTCAAGACTGTAGTTATTAATATTTTGACGATGGTCTTGCAGTCCGAGCTTAAAGGGTAAAAGCGAATGGCAGGAGAAGTTGTTCCATGTTTCAAGAGGGGCTGATAAGATTTATAATGTTATGTAATGTATTATTAATGGCTTGTTTGACTATGTTTTTCTCTCTTTATGGAAGAAACGGTACGCCGGCCACCGCGTGGTACAGACAGTCTGTCGCTGCAGCCGCCCACCATTGAACTGCGTCACCGCTCACGCTCACCCCATCACACCATGCCACTGCGCTCGTCCGGCGAGCATCTCCGACCCACCTCGGCCGAAGACCCTCAGCATGCGTTCACCCAGCTGCCAGACAGCAACCATCATCTCCCAGACGACATGTACCCGCTGTCTGTGTCACCCGCCGCCCCAAATGGGCACTGCGGCCTTCCTCGCGATGTCCCGCAGCCCATGAGCCCGTGTCAGGAAGAGGCAGTGCCACCCCGTGTCATTCAGCTCATGCCCAGCGCAATTATGCACCCCCTGCTGTTGAGCCCAGGCAGAGGGGTGACCCCAGGTGACTTCAGGCACAGCCGTGCGACCCCTCAGGAAAATGGACGAGAGGGCAAAGGTCAACACCACAACCCTGTCCACTATCCCCCACATGCTCTGAACCTCGGAGGACATCAAGCAGCTCTGCAAGGACACCCCCTACAGGACGATCGACATTACCGCAGTCAGATCATCATGCCCGTTTCGCCGCCTGAGGAACAGGGCACGCTCATGGGCCGCATTGCTGGTGAGACGTCCTAACACTTCTTTTGAAGTAGGAATCAAGTCAAAAATCACTGTTCCTTGCTTGGGTAAACTTGACAGAACATCTCGCAGGAATGATTTCATGCTTCAAAAAATTATTTTCTTACTGAGCATTTTTGTCTGGTAAAAATACCTAATCATCCTTAACCCGATAACGCCGTATGTATCAAATATGACACACAACGTCTGACGGCTCCTGTTTCACTCTCTGTTCAAGCTGATGATCCAAACAACCTATAGTATGTAAGTTTCACATGTTTATGGCACCATCTAGTGGTTATTTATGGAAAAAAGTGGTTTCAATGTTTATATCGATCTATTTAAAATGAAAAGTGACTCTTATGTTGGGATAAATGACATCTTATTTTAATAAAGTTAAAGTGACTAATAATGATATTGTTACTGATATTTGAAAATGAGTATTTGCTGAATATAAGCAACTTGTGCCAAGTTAAAATTTTGAATACTATTTTATTGAAAACCCCCTTTGAAATCCATGTATCAAATATGATACACAAAAAAAAAAATAAAAACGTGCAGAATTTTTTTTTTTTTTTTTTATGATTTCTTTTTTTATAGTTTGTCTAATGGTACTAAAAAAAAATTCATTTTCTGACAATTCTTTCATATGTCAGGCTTTACAGGGTTAAAACAATAAAAAAATGCCCAAAGCAGAATGACATTAGATATTAAAGCTGAAGTATGTAATTTCTGTGCCACAAGCGCAACCAAATGGAATTGCAAAAATAAACTTTTTTAAAACAGCTTTCTAAATACGCCCCTCGTCTGCTATAGGTCAAACAGAGAGATAGTCCCACCCCCAACTCAAGCCATTGGTTGAGTGATGTTGTTGGGGTCGGGTCTAAGCGAGTCGCCAAAACAAAGATATATTTTCAAAACGCCACAGAGACAGTGTTTACAGTTTTCAAAAAAATTAACTTATGAATGGGTCACTTATAGTTGTCTCTGCATATTAAACTGGGATAGAAAAAAGTATTTGAACACAGAAAAAGTTACGTCAGCTTTAAGTCTTGTTTTTACCGTGCAGTGAACAGTGATTTTCAGTCATATGTCGTTAAAATTGAATGTATATTATTCTTATGTGGGCTGGAATGAAATGTGACATTGCAAAGCAGTTTTATTGTTAAATGACTCTTGTAACAATCATAGTTTTATATATATATATATATATATACGTATATATTCCAAGGCAAGGCGAAGGGTCAGTTTCATGTAAATCACTACATATTTCTCCATGAGCACATGATTTGGTGACGGTGGTGTTTGTTGATGATGTAAATGTTCTCCTGGTTTCTCAGACTGCAGATTGTTATGGGATTATGTCTATCAGCTGCTGTCTGACAGTCGCTATGAGAATTACATCCGCTGGGAGGACCGCAATACCAAAGTCTTCCGGATCATGGACCCTAACGGTCTGGCTCGCCTGTGGGGGAACCATAAGGTAATACGTTTTTTTCCAAAACTCATTTCCTGTATGATAAAGCTTGTGTTAGGGTTCTCACAGTCACAACAAAACTGGAAATATCAGGGGAAATATTTAAATCGAAAATGATTACGATTTTCATAATATATGCCTTATCTATATGAATATATGGAGAAGTCATTGAAATGTATATACACTGGGGAAAAAAAATTCTTAGCATTTTTAGTTTTTCAGTAAAAGATCAAAAAATCCTTTAAAACAACAAATGTTTCTTATTTTAAGAGAGAAAAAAAAAATTACACTTTTGTTTTTTTTTTTTTTTTTTTTTTCTATTTTATTTTTTTTTTGGAGACAAAAAAATTATAGAGGAACATTTTTTTACTTTTTATTTATTTATTTATTTATTTATGTATTTATTAACTCTTATATTCTGTTCGGACATTTTTGTATTTATTTATATAAAATTGTATCCTTTATCTGAGTGGTCCAGGTTTTTGCTACTTTTCCTCTTTTTACATCTAAATTTACAAAACAAATCCTGAAAAGATTCCATCAAGTTTAGGTGGTTATACAAAAAAGAAGTCTCACTCCTACTGTTCCCAGACAAATGTATCTGTGGGAAGAGTTTACCCTTCCAGACTAAACTTTTTGAGAATCGTTTTGTAATCGAATCATTACCCTTTGAATCGTGAGGCCAGTGAAGATTCACACCTCTTCTTGTAATGCATGACACACAGCAGTGTTTTCATAAATGATCAGCTTTGCTTTTACTGAATTAAAATTTATTTTATTTTAAAATGTAATTGTGCAGGGGCCTGAGTATCTCAGCGAGTATTGACGCTGACTATCGCGAGTATGAATCCAGGGTGTGCTGAGTGACTCCAGCCAGGTCTCCTAAGCAACCAAATTGGCCCGGTTGCTAGGGAGGGTAGAGTCACATGGGGTAACCTCCTCGTGGTCGCTATAATGTGATTCTCGCTCTCGGTGGGGCGCATGGTGAGTTGTGCGTGGATGCCGCGGAGAATAGCGTGAAGCCTCCACACGTGCTATGTCTCCGCGGTAACGCACTCAACAAGCCACGTGATAAGATGCGCAGATTGATGGTCTCAGACGCGGAGGCAACTGAGATTCGTCCTCCGCCACCCGGATTGAGGCGAGTCACTACGCCACCACGAGGACTTAGAGTGCATTGGGAATTGGGCATTCCAAATTGGGGAGAAAGTTGAAATGTGATGCTGTAATTTGTCCTAATTTGAGTTTGTACAACTGAGATACGATCATTGTGTGTATAAATAAATATGAAAGCAGTTAGTTTACAGGTGTGACAAACAAAATATGTCAATAAATGTGTACGTGCATTTTGGAAAAGACAAGTTACACAAAGACGCTTCTTGATATTTTGTAGTGTTACTTTAATATCAACAGTAAATGATTTTGTATTTTTTACTCTAGTGAATATAAGTTCTAGTTATATTCTAATTTAATTAGCTAGAAATTGACTTTTGTGACTGCAATCTCGGTACAATTATTTTTCAATTGTTCCGAATTATTTTTGCCACTCTGTTAGCATTCATTTGTCATTTGTGTATTTAATTTGTGGTTCTGTTGTGTTGCTGACACAGAACAGGACCAATATGACCTATGAGAAGATGTCGCGGGCGCTGAGACACTACTACAAACTCAACATCATCAGGAAAGAGCCGGGACAGAGACTGCTGTTCCGGTGAGAGGATTTCCACAAACGTTAAAGAAGTTTCTCACTAAGACTGCAATTCTACACGTTCACGATTTTCACGTGTGTGCGTTTGCACTGCAGGTTTATGAAAACGCCCGATGAGATCATGAACGGACAGACGGATCGTTTGGAGCATCTGGAGTCGGACACAGATGATCAAATCTACGTGAAGGAGGAATGCTGAGCTGATCCGAGCTCAAGAGCATGAACTTCTAAAGCCGAAGATGCCTCAGTTCACCCTCTGACCTTTGAACTCTCAGCGTTTCCGCTCAGAGGGACACTTTACTCCACTGCGTCTATCACATCTGATTTTATTGTCATTTTTAAGTCTTATATTTCAACTTCAGAAGGTGACAATCATTTTAATGATCAATACTCCTTTTCCAAATCAAATGTAGAAATTGCTGGTGCAGCTCCTTTGTGGTTGGTAAGTATATTGTACGAAGACATGTTGCGATTTCTATAAGGGATTACTAGAATGCTGGTGAAAATGTGATTAAATTCTACATTAAATTTTACTGAGTGACACACGTGTTTAGTCATTTTGTTGCGCTGCTTTTGGTCGACTATGGAGTGGTGTGGCGTAGTGGGGGATTGTCCCTGTAATAAGTGCACTGTAAATCACTTTGGAT
>NC_059388.1:32360722-32375722 GCF_019703515.2 Myxocyprinus asiaticus | reverse complement strand
GCTGTAAAAGTATTGATGATTGTTAGTTCATGTTAACTAATGGAACCTTAATAATATATATATATATATATATATATATATACTGTAACATTTTTACATTATTTTACAGTGTAGGCTTGTCAGCAAAATGTGCTTTTATTGTGTTCACGTGTTTATCAAACATCTGTCGGAAAAGCTGATTTTGAAATTGTATTTTGATAGAATTCATAAAAATTATATTTTAAGTGGGTTTTGTAGTTTGAAACCAAGATGAAAAACCAGTGCCAGAGAAAACACATTAGTGTGTAGCTGAACGGTGACTCAAAAACTATAGTTACTAAGATATAACCCCTGTGACAACTAGCCCCGGTGTCCCCAATATCACTGTACCATGGTTGACCACAGTACTTATCTGTAAGGACTCACACACAGATACAGTATAGTGCAAAAAATGTGTCATGGAGCCTAAACTGTGCTGCATGTGTCACATTTAAATTGATTGGTTTTATTCCTTTATGTAGATGTTACACTAAATCAGGTCAATAAGACAAACCCTTGATACCTGGCCAGGTCTCTCACCTCGACATCAGAGCGGACTCCACTCAGCTACAAACCGTGGAATGTCACGGAATGGACATCCTGTATTTGGGATGAAAATTAATGTTTGAATGCTCAATTAATCAAATTAAAATCGCAATATTTTCTAGTGCAATTATTAAACCGCTAAAGGCTGTGATTTAAATAAATAAATAAATAATCTCAAATGAATGAGTGAATAAAATGTCATTAAAAATATCCATCTAATAATCACAATATACAGCATGACCGATTACACCGGTTGGGCACATAAAATGTCCTGGAAAATGTCACTTTTTCTTTGATATGTTAAAGACACACTTGGTCATTTGAGATGGCGTTATGACTGAAATCTTCTATCTCAGTAACAGTACTGAGTCGGGTTCAGTCTGACAATCTTCCATGTTGCTGTGCTGTCAATTATAAAACTCCAGCGGACCTCATGGCAGTGCCATGCGAGCCCATACCCGCTGTGAGCATCTACTGTCAGATTGAGTCAAACATCACCATTGCTTGAGATCACATTTGAAACCATCTGTGATTTTATTTTATTTTAGGTGACACTAATGTGGCAAAAACTGGAAATCATCTTTGCCCATTCTGTGTCTGTTTAACTTCAGTTTTGACGGGCACCGAAGATCCGATGTCACCGCACTTTCATATTTTATCATACATTTTCATACATTACTAAAACTCGTGACAGGTTTGCTACTGAATAAAATCCATTAGCAGTTTCCCTCGGCCATCTCTGAGTGAAGCACTCATTAGTTACTGCTCGTTTTCAATGGGAAAGCCACTGCGATTAGTTCCGGCACGCTCTGGTTCAATTTAACAGCTCTCATTTCTCGTGTATATTTGTCCTGCAAATGGAAAATGGTCTTTGCTGACACCAGAAGTGAGAGAGAGGTGTTATGGCTGTTAAAGATGTGCCTTTTCCACTTTTTTCACGCAATTTATGACCAAATATATCACGGTAATAGTATATCACAATAAAGCTGTTAATGCTGGAAATTAAGCTAAAAGCTGAACAGTGTGGGAATGCACGTTTTTGATATTCTAGTGATTTCAGTATTTCACAAATGAGAGGCTTTTGGCTCTTTTTTTGTTTTTATTTGGAACTTGGATGCAAATCAATAGACAAGATTATACAAAAGACATTAACTCAATCTTCTCCCCAATCTATAGCTAAACTGATTCAGGCAAAATATCAGGGCTGGTATTATTAGATCTCAGTGCTGCCTTTGACACTGCTGACCACAACATTCTCCTAGACAGATTGGAAAACTGTGTAGGGCTTTCTGGGACGGTCCTCAGCTGGTTCAGGTCATATCAAGAAGGGAGGGGTTACTATGTGAACATAGGCAACTACGAATCTGAGTGTACATCCATGACGTGCGGAGTCCCACAAGGCTCGATTCTTGCACCGCTCCTGTTCAACCTGTATATGCTCCCACTAGGCCAAATTATGAAGAAGAACCAAATTGTGTACCATAGCTATGCAGACGACACCCAGAATTACCCGTCGCCCTATCGCCAAATGACTACAGCCCCATAGACTCTCTGTGCCAGTGCATTGATGAAATTAACAGCTGGATGTGCCGAAAGACAGGGGTCGTTGTATTTGCCAACAAAGGCGAAATTCCCAATGTGAACACATACCTTGACTCCAGGGGTCTTGAAACAAAAAATAAAGGTAAAGAATCTTGGTGTCATTTTAGACCGTAGTTTCAGTAGTCACACCAAATCAATAGATACTTTGTATCCAGTCAAGACTTCGAGAAACTTGTTCATGCATTCATTACCAGTAGGATGAACTACTGCAATGGACTCCTCACCGGCCTTCCCAAAAAGACCATTAGACACCTGCAGCTCATTCAGAATACTGCTGCCAGTATTCTCACCCGAACCAAAAGATCTGAGCATCTTACTCCAGTCCTCAGGTCTTTACACTGGCTTCCAGTTACATTTAGAATTGATTTTAAAGTACTATTACTCGTTTATAAATCACTCAATGCAGATATGCTTGTTGAATATAAACCTAACAGAAGTCAGTTAGACATACAGAGGGTTCACTCAAAACAAGGTGAGACAGCGTTTAGCTATTATGCCACCTGCAGCTGGCACCAGCTTCCAGAAGAGGTCAGGTGTGCCCCAACAGTAGCCACATTTAAATCTGAAAACACATCTGTTTAACTGTGCATTTATTCACTGAACACAGATTGCACTGCGTCATTATTTCTGTATTCTTTTTCTTTTCTATTCATTTTAATAATTTGTACTTATTTACTTATCTAATTTCCTGGTTTTTTCCATTTATATGAAAAGCACTTTGAATTGCCACTGTGTATGAAATGTGCTATATAAATAAGGTTATTAAACCGACAATCTCACGCACGCACACACACCTGCAATCTGTGTAATGAACTCATAGAAAGACACTCCAAAAATCAAGTTGAGCTCCCTACCTAGACAGCATTTTAAGGTATTATAGGCACACTCCTGGTGCAAAATAAAAAAGGAAGTCAAGGTAATTGGGCTGCCTTCTGATACCTCGTTGCATCATATATATCTGCATTGTGTATATATAATGTACAGAAACAACATGCATTGGAATTAAAGGGATAGTTCACCCACAAATTCTCTCATCATTTACTCACCCTCATGCCATCCCAGATGTGTATGACTTTCTCTCTTCAGCAGAACACAAATGAAGATTTTTAGAAGAATATTCTCCGAAACTTTGAAGCTCCAAAAGCACATAAAGGCAGCATAAAAGTAATCCATACGACTCCAGTGGTGTAATCCATGTCTTCAGAAGTGATATGATAGGGGTGAGTTAAAAACAGATCAACATTTAAGTCCTTTTTTACTAGAAATTCTCCTCCCTGCCCAGTTGGTGGCGATATGCACGAAGAATGCGAAAACAAAAGAAGAAGAATGTGAAAGTGAAAGTGGAGATTTATAGAAAGCTAAAGTCTGGCGACACTGGAGGAGAAACCACCTCTGTTAATAAAATAAAATAATTATTATTAAAATAAAAATAAAAAAAGTAACGTTTGATACATATTAAGTTTTTTCTGAAAATTTCCAAAGACCCTTGTATTTGTGCGTCATTTCATTAGCTTAGCAACATAATAACGTCAATTAACATTTGTGTGATGGAGTCACTCATGAGGTTAGGATGCTGCCTTAGAAGTCAGCTGTCTATGTAGACAGTGAGGCACATCAATTGGTTTTGGAGAGAGAGATAGCGAGAGAGAGCGAGAGAGAGAGAGATGGGGCTTTATGAGATGCCATGATTGTGCAGTCTTTAGAGCGCTGTGTGTGTCTGCTATTATTGGATGTCCTCACCACCTTCAGGCTTGTGTTAATCTGGACTCATGGTGTCTCAAAAAATATTGTGCCCTTTGTTGAAAACGAGGCGAGCTCGACCCTCACAGATCCACCTGACGGGTCCAGAGAGACACAAGAGATGAACTGATCATCTCAGATTAATATGAACAGTTTTTCTCAACTGGCGGTCGCAACTCAGAAATGGACACCCTCCACGGTGCTAATGTTCACATAAAAGTAATATAAGTCACAGCAGTTAATTTAAAACATGACATAATCACCTGTCACTTCCTGGCCCGTTCCAGTCCAATGAAAATGTCCTTGCAAAGCATCCAAATATAGGAAGTGTTTCCGACACCTTCCATCACACTTCTGTCTCCTGACAGTGAGTGCATATACGCTGATACTCGCAGCATTGAGCTACAGGGTAAACTTGTTTCCTTCAAAAAGGAATTCCTTCATTAAGCATCAAAGACGTAAAGAAAAAGCGAAAAAGACTTTAACTTAAACTCTGGTGCATTTTTTTGGGCTGCCACATGCAATTTCTCACACTCAAATTTAAAAGCACACCATTCACACATACTGTGGACTAATTGCAAAAAATTGGTTTCATTTTTTTTTTTTTTCGGAAATCCCCTGATTAACCAAAAAAATTAATAATCTGAAATAAAAAATGATTCACAAATAATATTGTATGTGTTTATAATCTTATGATAAACAAATCTTCTTTGTTGTTGTCGTAACTTTGTAAGCATGTAATTCTGGTTCTGTTCACTCTACCTCACTTTGAAAAGTCTCATTTTATTCCACTAGATGGCAGAAAGCACTAGATAAAATATTTTATCTCTATCACATTCCATCACAATATACAGATCTGAAATATAGGTGGCGCTCTAACGCATTTTAGTCCTCACAGATGTGCTCGTCCATAGACATTCAGTCTAATTTACAGTTCAAGCACCACCCTCATTATTTCATTGAATATCTCGGCCTCTGAGTGGACTAGAAGCTCAATCTAGGTGTCATTAGAAAGCCGAGATCCTCCCCTTTGTGATGATATATAACATTTTATCAATAGTCAAAAACATATTTTCTGATGATTTGTTTTGCATGCTTTTCCTTCTGGATGGCATATTTTGTTCTCGGGGTATCCGCGGGTCCTTAAAAAGTCTTACATTTACTTTTTAAAATTGAATGCCTTAAAAAGTCTTAAATATCTTAAATAAATGACAAGAAGTCTTAAAATTTTGTTTGCAGTGGTCTTAAATTTTGGGGCATGAATAGAGGACACACAATAAACAGCAGAATCTGCGTGAGTGAAAATCATCTCTCTCTCGTGCATTTAGCAGCTGACGCTTGAGTTTAGTGTGAGCACGCACAGGGAAGCACATTTTTACTGAACTTATGATGTTACACATGTATAAACCTTCATAAACCCATTAATCCGAAATGCAAATGCCGTTATTTTGCGTCTCTATCGCTGTCGCTCCTGCTTATAATCGACAAAGCAGTCAACGTTACGGTTTGCAAGCGCGCAAGGCTGGAGCGGTCTTTTGACGCCTTTCAAATCATTGCGCTTCCTTATTTTACACTACCTTTAACAATAATTGTAAAGCTAACAGAACTACTCTGCTGCAGAGTTACACCTGTTATATCTCTCATCTTCATCTCTCTAGATGTAGGGCTGCCAACGTAATTGACACTGTTCTCACGCTCTCACGCCACACGTCCCTTTTCTCACGCAGAGATAACGTCACGGAGCAAAGAGGACACTGACAGCACACGGACTGACAAGACCGAGCAAGCTGCATGATGCTGCGAGTTATTCAGACCAGTCGGGGGAAAACAACAGCAAAGCGTCTCTCCATCTCTTTCTCTTTCATAATTTAATCTGACAACATTTTCAATACATCTTGTCAACTTTAAACGGCCATTTTTAAGGTAACTTATATTTGAGATATTTCACTAAAAAATTAAAACTGTCATCACTTACCTTCATGCTGTTGCAAACCTGTATGACTTTCTTATTTCAGTGGATATCAAAAGGAGATATTAGGGATTTTCTGTCACCATTCACTTACATTGAACGAAAAACAAGATGCAGTGATAGTGAATGGTGACTGAGACTAAACGTTTTGCTTAACATCTCCTTTTTTGTTCTATGGCATAGAAAAATTCATACACACTCAAGGGTGAGCAGTGATGACAGATTTTTAAATGAACTGCCCTTTAACTACCTGAAAGTATTTGGTAAAGTATCTGCCAAGAAAAAAATATAAATGTTATTCAGCACATGCTAGACCTTATTCACAGCAGCGTTATCTTTGATGTTTAACGACAATGACAACAAGGCTGCGCGGGATAGATGTACAGACTCTTCGACGAGATGTACTGCAGTTTAAAGTGTTTTTGGATCGTTCTGTGTACAAAATATTGAAAAAATATATCTTCAAGGACACTCAGTAGACAAAAAACTCCAGACAACATGAGTTGTGGAAAATCAGATGGGATATTGGAGCTTTTTACAGATTTATACCATGCATGCCCTTGAAGAAATGGTAAGTGTATCCCTCACAGCCTCGTTTCCATTCCCATTATAAATCAAACATGTCGCTACTTTGAATAAGGTCTATAGACCAATACAGCAGAGCTACATAAAAGAGACGTTTGTATTAGATGACGTACAGAAATCATATTTCACTTTGTGATTCTTTTGAAAATCTTTTGGACTGTGGTATTAGTGCAACAAAATAAACTATACAGTCACATTCCTGAGAATGAGAGCTTTCATTTGATATATGACTTGTCCATTTAGATGCTATGTGAAGGACTTTTATTTTTATATAAATATTTCTACCCCATTTCCTCTAGGGGGCGCTAATTTTCAACGCGAATATTTTGAGGCCTTATTTTGTTATTTTAAGTAGCAAAAAATGCAGAAGTGATGTTATCTCTGAAACATTCAGATTCTAATCTTTCAAATGATACCTCATAAGCCTGACTTATGTATACGTTTAACGTTTTAAACAAACTTTTTTTGCGATACAGTGCCCACCATAGAGTTTAAAGGGTTTAGAAAACAAGTTGAAAATGTGTTAAACCAAATAATAAGGTATAAATAACAAGATATTATTAAGAATAACCAGGTGTTGGTTTCACTATGTTGACATGAACTGGTGTGATATTTGTAAACGGCCACTAGACGACTATAGTAGTAAGTTGCTGTTTACAATGATCTAGAAAAGTCACTCTCTGAAGGAAACTGGATGGTGTACAGCTCGTTTCTTGCATCATAAAACCGCAGGTGAAAATAAGCAGTTCTGATTGGTCGGTAGACAGAGGAACAGCTTTTGAAAAGGTTCTAGGACTTTAGCCAACATGAAGAAAAGCTTAAATAAAAAAATGTGGAGCAGGTCGTTAGATTAATAAAAGGACTGTATGCTAGTTTTTTAATATGCTGTCAGAAATATACTGTACACACTTCCCTTTTATAATGAATGGATAAATCAGAAATGCTTTTCAATGAGCTTGTTTAGTAAGATGATATATTCAGAGTTTCAAAGTTGTGTTCGCTTCTTTTTTTTTTTCTGCACGTTTTCTCACAGAATGATCTTCCTGTCTCACACGTGTAATGAAACACACGACATGTTGAGGTGATATTTCAAACAGCTCCATGTACTGCTGACGAGAGACAAAAACAGCTGCAAAGAAGATGAAGATTTTTATTTTAGAAAAATATAATAAAATATATTTTGGAAAACAACACTGGAAAAAAATGTCCATAATTTTAACAGTAAAAAAAGTAAAAATGCTACAGTAAAAAATGTTAATTGGTTAACGTTTATTTCACTTAACATATATGGTAAAAAAAATGATAATATATAATATAAGACAATACATGTAATTTTACAGTAAATTAATGTAAAAAAAATTTTTTTTTAGATGTCAAAAGTATAATTTTACTGTATAATTAACGGTAAAAATGTATATTATGTTTAACAAGAGAATGCATGTACTTTTTACCGTAAACTATTGTTAAAATTACAGCTGTTAAAAAGTCCCTGTATAACGCATCACATTTCATTATATTTTATGAAGTTTAGTTAATGTTTATCTACATGTGTATTAATTATTACACTCTTGATGAACTTTAAGTCATCATGTGACCTTTTGTAGTTACTACGGTAATTAATAACACATTTTAAAGCAGACTTTTATAGTCCCAGAAGGTTAGTATATCAAGTTACTATCATTTAATAATATAAACGGTAGTGAACCGTAAAATATACAGGCAACAAAATAACATCCCGTAAAGCCTGAAACATAGTAACCATATTTTTTACAGTACATTTCTAGCACGGTATTTTACCGTAAATTGAACTGGGTTTTTTGGGGGGTTTTTACAGAAGAGTTTTTTGCTCTTTTGAAATAAGAGTTTGATGTATGTTACATACTGTTAATTTCATAACTCATAAATCAAACGGCTCAAACCATCAGCTCATTAACATATCACCACCCACATTTGCATATTACCACCTAGTCAGTGTTAAGTCATTTGTCCCGCCCTGATGAATGACAGCTTGAACTATGACAATACGCGAAGGATGGCCAATCATAAGAGGACATTTAAATATAGAAGTCTTGCGTGCCTCGTGAGCCGTATACAGCCCTAAAGCGGGACGTTCCTCACGCCTGGTGAAGGATATGATCCCATTGCTGTAATCAGTACATCAGTATATCAGACATCACTACAACATTCACATAAGATTCTTGTAAGAATGAATTGTGTTCAGCAGCGAGTTGATCTGAATTCATTCAGCTCATGGAATCTTCCAGAGAGACCCAGTTACACGTTTCATAAGCAGATTTATTATTGATGCAGCAACACAAAAAGAGCAATTAAAACCAGATAAAAAATAGACCGTTTATATTACATACGCAAACTAGAGAGAGAGATTGTCATTGATTAGTGTGAATGAGGTGAGCAGCTAATGGTGCTGAACTGAATCTCACAGACATTGATTGAAACATCACACTGGAACGAGAGACGCAGAGAAAGAGAATCATAACAAGCTGAAGGAAATGAGAGAAAAGTTGCAGGATCCAGAATTGAAGTGGCTCCTTTAAATACTTCATAAATCATCTTAAAGTATCGCTGACAGCTTCACCAGCACACATTTGACTGAAATGTCTGAGCAGTTTTATCCTGCAGAACTGTGAATTCGTGTGCATTCTTACGAAAAGTTTGGTTCTAGCAAGCGTACGTTTGCTCACATTTGCATAGACATCGAAACGTACAATATTATCAGCATATAAAACGTAATAATTTTACAGGCCCTATTTTAAGAGCGCTAGCGCTAAGTGATAAGTCATATGTGCAAAGTCAGTGGGCATGGCTAGAAGTTTTGGTATTTTAGTGTAAGCATGCGCTAAATCTAGGCGCAAGTGGGTTTGGAGAAATTGCATGTGCAAAGTGCTAATGGGCCGGGTCAAGTGCAATTAAATTCTGAGGTTCTTCTCCGGTTATTGCACATTCTGCGTGGATTGACTGTCTCAGGCGCAGAGGCAACTGAGATTCGTGCTCTGCCACCCGGATTGAGACAAGTCACTACGCCACCACGAGAACCAAGGGTGTGTTCACACTTGGCAGGTTTGGTTCGATTAAAACGAACTCTGGTGCGATTGCTCTGTTAGTGCGGTTCATTTGAACAAGTGTGAACACTGCTGTCCGACCCCCGAATAGTGGGTCTCAGTCCGCTTCTAAACGGACTCTGGTGTGGTTCGATTGATATATGAACGCAGCATGGAACAAAGACGTCTAAACGGACCAAAAACAGGATGTGATGTCACAAGATGCGACCCTAAAAATCACGTGATTTGATAACATAGAGTGCAAAAATGGAGCAATGAGGAGGTTCCTTATTAACATTTGGTCCGACGAGCATATTTCCAGTATACTGGAAAAAACGCACAAAAATGCTCAAGTGTTCAAAATGTTTAGTGATGGGGGTTCAACAGGAGCGTGGAACAGTGCCGCATAAAAATAAATAAATAAAAGCTGTCCAATCAGGTTGTGACCTTATCCTGATGCCTTTTGTTTTGTATCGTTAGGTTCGGTGTTAAAATGCCAGTTTGAACGCTAAGCGAACCAGGACAAAATGTATCATTTTCTTTTTTGGTCCGGACCAAGAGAACCAAGAGAACCGAACTACAAGTGTGAACACACCCTAAGAGCACATTGGAAACTGGGCATTCCAAACAGGGGAGAAAAATCATTATAATAATAATAATAAATTAACCATAACCTCTAGATAGTTTAACACAAATCTCATAAATATTTGTTTCATGAAACGGCTACAACAGTGATCGTCATGGACATGATTTGATGTTCTGTACTTTCAGAGTTTGGACATGAACTTTATCACCACCTGCTGGTGGAATCTCCATACTGCAAATGCAGAAACTGAGTTTGGACTTTGTGCTGAAAACAGACGTGCTTCTGAAACGTCTTAACGCAATGACATATTTAAGTATTTCAGGTGTATTGTCTGTAAATGAAGTGGTGAAAAATGCACAATTTGCCATAAATATCCAGAGATCTCACGAGTATTTGTATGTATTAAGGGTAGTTTTAGTACATTTGCATAGACACCGAAATGCACAACAGCATTTAAAACATTAATTTAACGAAGTTGATGCATTTACCTAATTTGACATTATAACAGTTTCATCTGTTAATCTTTTCTGATGTTTACAAAGGCGTCTTGTCAACCGAGTGACACATACGCATGCACACTGCTTTGAGAAAGAACACACTGCAGTTGGTCTCCTGATGGCGTCTGTCATGATTGAGAGAGAGAAGAGAATTCCTGCGAGATCTTCTCCTTCAGATTGAGAACCGAATGTGGTTGCCATTCTGTCTCATTCTGTTCAGATGTTTGACCTAACATCAGTAGCTCTAGTGTTTTTGTGATTGTCCCTTGATCACCTGATCAACAATCATTAACACACTTACTACTGTACACGGCAGGCTCAGAAATGAACCAGCAAACATGACACTAAATGCTGCAGATATTTAAAATGTTAGACCCTCAGTGGATTCCTGTGGTGTTTATCTGGTATATTTCATAATATACCAGAGCCTTTATTTTTTATTGCTTTTTTACTGTATGCAACAAAACTGGAACGATTGTGTTATAATCAGTGATGCTTTGTTGAGTATAATGGGAGTGTATTTTTCTTGCATCACTCATGCTCAGACGGGAATTTTCTGTGTTCAAAGCAGCTTCACAAGCTCAATCAGCAACAACTGTAGCAAAATGTGTATTAGCACAGATCTGATTTGTCCTCCAGTTTATCAAAACAAAGTAAAATCACATTTACAGCAATGCTAAATTCACACAATAGTTACTTGTAATGATTCATACAAGATATCGTACAACTTGGCTCGTACCTAAATATATACGACTTGTATACCAACCAATTAAATCAATATAATACAGGCAAGTGGATTGAGCTAGCCCTCCTATCCAACACTTTAAGCAAATTTGTTTATTCATTCCTAATTTATGCAATACAAATGACTGATTTATGTCAATAACCTGTAATACACATCCCTCGTCTCGTTTTCTTTTTTTCCACACAATTCATATTTAATCATGGTTAGGTTAAAGGAATATTCCGGGTTTAATACAAGTTGAGCTGAATCAACAGCATTTGTGGCATAAAGTTGATTAACCCAAAAATAGATTTTGACTCGTCCCCTCCTTTTCTTTAAAAAGACACTTACAATGGAAGTCAATGAGGTCAGTCTGTAAACGTTAAAATACTCACTGTTTCTAAAGTATAGACACAAGATGTATCATTATAAAGAAAACTTTTCACATTTTTTAATGATATAGATTGATACATTCAGAGATTCTCAGCCAAACAAATTCTTATTTTTCTGATTTGACATTATATATCTCGGGGTGTAAATAAGGTGGCTCTGAAAAACTGCTTTTGTTTTGTTCCCAATCATGTCAACTGTATCTGAGAAAAATGTTGTGTCGATACAACAAAGCAATCAAAGGTTATAACATTACAAAAATAATTAATCATAGTGTCCAAAAGCATCTCCAAACAAATAAAACATAATAATTGTCCATAAGAACTAATCACACATGCAAACACAACAATGACTAAAGGTTTGTATAGCATGCAGACATGATTTTAGTAATGAGATTTCACAGAATGAGTTTCATTCTGTGTCATTTGAGTCATCATTGAGTCTGTGTCATGTATTTGGCGCCATCTCCTGGTGGCCATATGTAACATTGTGCTTCATGTGGATTATCTAATGATCTATGCATCTGATTATCTTGTGTGTGGACTCGTTTGAAAGATAATCACCTCCTCTGAGTAATGTTATGTGATATTTATGTTGTTTATTTTTCATAAAATTATAAGCGAAAACGCGGCATATAAGCAACACCAACATAATTGTCAAAGATATATACTTAGCTATTACTCGCTATATTAGTGTCTGTGTGTAAAACAAATAGGCTGGTTGTATTCTACTCTTTGAGAGCTTTCCAACAACATATGACACATGACTATTTGATCAGTTTGATGTTTTTACCGATTACAATAATATGTAAAGTGCAATATTTTTTATAAACTATAAAAACGCAACACTTCTGATTTGTCTATAAATTTCAAAGCACTTGTTCAGTTTTGGTTATAATGTCTACATGCATTGGAAAGTAGAGCTTCTAAACTTTCAAACGATACCCATTTTGTCAAGACTGTGGTTATTAATATTTTGACGATTTTAAACGTTCCAAAAATTGGCCCCATTCACTTCCATTGTAAGTACCTTGATTTTTGCTTTTTTTAAAGAAAAGGAGGGACAAGACGAAATACATTTTCGTGGTAATCAACATTATGCCACAAATGCTGTCGATTGAGCTTTTGAACACGTCAACTTGTACGATCTCTTACGCTTCGCCATTTCGTACTATTATTATGACTTCGTGTCAATACAGGAGTTAAAAGACTGCATAATAACTTTGCACAAACTTTGTTAATAAGCGATGTTATCACACTAGTTTCATGTTTACATTTTTTATTTTGCCTTTTTAAATCTAAAGTGAGTTTGCAGTTGTGTGTGATTCGAGACACAATGAGTCTCTTGAATGGGACTGACATGAGTGGACGAATGTTGAAAGCTCGAGTCGTATGAGACACGACATCATAGAGATGTTTGAATTGAATATGTGGAATTCTCTTCTTTAATCAGACTAGTTTTGTATCATTAATAATTCATCTCACTGATGTGAGTTTATTAATATTTGCCAAACTCCAAACTTTTATGACCTGTTCTCTTGTTCTATGCGATCACTCACATAAATTATGCAAATGTCCTGGGGGTGTGCACTGCGACACAACGGCTTGAATTAAACATGAGCTCTTTGAGATTCAAACACACAATTAGAGTCGACTTGCTCCTCTCTGACACGTTCTTAATGAGAAAATAATCTTGCGTTTTTCCCTCTGGCACTGAAATTAAAGACTTTTCTAATGTCATTTCAGCAGATCCCAAGGTGATATGAAGAGTGTTCAAAGCAATTACACACTGTTTATTAGTAATAAATTAGTACAGATTGTGTAGTTCATCTATAATTCAAGATTTACATGCTGTTTATTGTAGGAACAGCTTTTAAAAAACAAAACAAATTCATAACACGACAATAATAAGAATATAGCCTATAACACCTTATGTTGTTTTGAATGGTGTATATGAGTTTGCTTTTTAAAATATTTAATTGCAGCTTTTACAGGTTTTCACAGGAAAAGCAGAGACACTAAATGTATAATCTTAATTTCACATTGAAAGATTATTCTGTTAATCAAGCCTACATTTCGTGTTTATTAGCAAAAAAATCCATATTTGTTCCCCAATCCTCTTGACTTTTAAATCATAAAAGACACAACTTAGTAAAGTACTACAGAGTTTCAGCTGTATGATTGAATCAATATTGGATTCCATTAAAATTATAATAAGATTAGTTTATTGATAACTTCATTCGTGTCAATATTCCACTCATATAGTTTCTCTCTTATAGTCTCCGTTTCATCACATGAATAATATTCTACAATATAATAATTGTTTATTAAATACTTTATCAGATTACAACACATTGTTTATGTTCTGTACTAAACATCTGACATTTAAGTGTAAAAAACCTCAAGAGATGAAATAATATTAGAAGATGTGTAAAAACTGTGTGTGTGAGTGTGCGTGTGTTTGTGCGTGCGTGTGTTTGTGCGTGCGTGTGTTTGTGCGTGCGTGTGTTTGTGCGTGCGTGTGTTTGTGTGTGTGTGAGTGCGTGTGTGTGTGAGTGCGTGTGTGTGTGAGTGCGTGTGTGTGTGAGTGCGTGTGTGTGTGAGTGCGTGTGTGTTTGTGCGTGTGTGTGTGTTTTTGTGACTGTTTGTTTTTGTTTGTGTGAGTGCGTGTTTGTGTGTGCGTGTGTGTTTTTGTGAGTGCGTGTGTGTTTGTGTGAGTGCGTGTGTGTTTGTGTGTGTGTGTGTGTGTTTGTGTGTGTGTTTGTGTGAGTGTGTGAGTGCGTGTGTGTGTGTTTGTTTGTGTGTGTTTGTGTGAGTGTGTGAGTGCGCGTGTGTGTGTTTGTTTGTGTGTGTGTGTGTTTGTATGTGTGTTTGTTTGTGTGAGTGTGTGTGTGTGTGTGTGTGTTTGTGTGTTTGTTTGTGTGAGTGTGTGTGTGTGTGTGTGTGTGTGTTTGTGTGTTTGTTTGTGTGAGTGTGTGTGTTTGTGTGTGTGTGTTTGTGTGTGTGTGTGTGTTTGTTTGTGTGTGTGTGTGTTTGTGTGTGTGTGTGTGTGTGTGTGTGTTTGTGTGTTTGTTTGTGTGAGTGTGTGTGTTTGTGTGAGTGTGTGTGTGTGTGTGTGTGTGTGTGTGTGTGTGTGTGTGTGTGTGTGTGTGTGTGTGTGTGTGTGTGTGTGTTGTATCTCTAATGTCAGTCACAGATGGTTGGATCCTCGTTAATCAGATGGCGCTCTAAATACAGAAAGCAGAATAAACGATCTCATCACCTCCGGAATGGAATACACAATGT
>NC_059388.1:32330722-32353222 GCF_019703515.2 Myxocyprinus asiaticus | reverse complement strand
AATTTTTTAAAGTCTCAGAATTTATCATAATCTATATCATTAAAAAATGTAAAACTTTTCTTTACAATGACCAAACACTTGACCCTCCTTGGTTTATTTATTTATTTATTTATTTTTTGTCGAGTTATATGCTTTTAATTTTGGGTATGCCACTGAAACATCTTTAAAAACACCTTCAGAGCTTAAAGGGCTAATGTTAGAATTTTATTTATTTATTTGTTTATTTTTATTATTATTATAAAAATGTAAAAAGTCCTTTTAGATATGAGGTTGAATATGTCTATAGTCATAGTTAGCTTCAAAACAACAGAAGTAATAGAAGTTTTTGGTAAACGTACTGAACGTGTGTGTAGCTGTCCATACATTGATCTTGTATGTTTTCAGTGTCGATTTGTAATCGCTGTATAAAGAGACTGTAGAACAGTAGAACTGTGGGTCAACAGTCAAGAGCCTCTCTTTTACTGTTTTGGTGTTGAAGGTCAGATGTAAGATGTCTCGTCCATCTGTGTTTGGATCGTCATGAAGCTTTTAGCTCCATTAATGACCAGCGTGTCACCACAACACCCTTGAACCGTCAGGAACCACTCAAGAACATATCGGCTGCTTTAATTAGAAGCTTTTAATAGAAACCCAATGCAAATGTCCTTCTCCTGGTTATGATGACTGTATGACTCGAGCACTGCCTCATTCAACTTCTATCAATTATTTAAACGGCCTTGCCAAATCTGTCTGGAGCCTAATTATTGATCACGTCTTAAGACGCTGCTGGCTTTCTTTATTTGCCGTTGTTGTGGTGGTCTCTATCGATTTGCAAATAAACCATATAAACCTCAGAACTGGGATATCTTTCTTTCTATATGAAATATTAAACTAATAATATTTCCTGTTTTCATTTCCCATGTCATGCGGCACAGATCTCCTCTGACCAGGAACAGCTCTGGTGACCGCTGGAAACCAGATACAGGTGAAAAACATAAACCATCAATATGTCTTACTCGCTTCAGTCACAAAGGTATTTATCATGGTAAAGAGAGGCAAACTTAAGAGGAACATTGTATTTTTTTATGCCGCTCAGCCTCATGTCTCATGTCGTCCCAAACATGTATGCTGTTATTTTTTGCCTTTTGTGTTCCACGTAAAAAAAAGGAAGTCATACAGGTTTGGAACAACATGAGGGTGTGTTAATAATGCACATTTTCATTTCTGGGGGAACTATTCTCAAAAAAAGCTCTGTTTCTTATGTACTCGATTCCTCTCTCGTATCATCAAATAATTGTGGATTTAGCAGCACATTCATCTCTCTGACAGCAGGTCCTAAATTACTGCAGCAGGGGAAGAATATTTTACAGTCTTCGTACAATCATATTCCCTGCCTGTAATTATGCAAAGCAGAGATGTTAACCCAAATATGAGGCTCATGTGTGTGTTTCATGTGCTTGTCATACACTGAGAATCAGAATATTGTGTCAGGAAGCCCGAAGGAGATTCACAACTCTCTGGAGAACACAAAGTCGGTGCAGTTTCTCCAACACGGTTTTCTAACAACTGCCTGTGCTGACAGAGAAAAGAGCATTTTAGGAAATTGATTAGCTCATAGTTTGCTGGTCTTAAGATAGTCGTCCAGCCTGGACAAACTGGTTTTTAGTATCCTGAGCTGACCAAAACCCAACCTGGTCTCATAAAATGAAATAAACACTAGAGGCGCTACAACAACTATGACTTTTATTTACTTTCACACAAATCACGAGTAAAATGGCAGATTATCAGTTCATAAACACTTACTTTTCACCTTGTTCCTTGCACAATGTTATCTTATGACATCTAAACACTTTTACTATAGCGCATGACTCATTTGAATGTTTAACTTCATTTATAAGCTTGTTCGAGTGTGATCAAATAGTGCGGTAGCTCGACTGATAGAGCGTTGCACTTGTGATGTAAAACAGCGGGGTACGAGTCCTGAAGAGCACACGTGTCCACACGTGAACCCAAAGTGTCTTAGAAGCAACACAAAATAACACAATTGTGTTTTCATCTCACGTTTGCTTTTTCTGACACTATCGTTTAGGTTTAAGGTTTAGGGTAGAGAGGTCAGTTTTGTTTGTTTAAAATAAAACCTTAAAAACCTCATCTGTTTGAGATAACAATTAAAGGGACAGTTCACCCAAAAATGAAAATTCTCTCATCATTTACTCACCCTCATGTCATCCCAGATGTGTATGACTTTCTTTCTTCTGCAGAACACAAATGAAGATTTTTAGAAGAATATTTCAGCTCTGTAGGTTCATACAATTCAAGTGAATGGTGACCAGAACCTTGGAGCTACAAAAAGCACATAAAGGCAGCATAAAAGTAATCCATACGACTCCAGTGGTTTAATCAATGTCTGTGTCCGAAATCGCTCCCTTGTTCCCTCATTCACTAATTTCCTATGAAGTAGATATCAGTGAGTGCACTATATCAGGCAAGAAGTGAACCAAATGAGTTCTCTCTCTCGTTCGCCCACTCACGCTCTCTCTCCCTGAACATCAGTCCTCCCCAGCGGTGGATTATGGGCAAGATGGCATCGGCGAGTGTAGATCAGCTGTACACTCAAAATCAGAGTGCATTGTGGGTAAGAATGAATGAGTGAACATATGTAAGAAACGAAATGTAGGGAACGAATTCAGACACCAATACACCCAAAATAGTGCACTATATAATGGATACAGGGTGATTTCGGAGACAGCTATCGTCTTCTGAAGTGATATGATAGGTGTGGGTTAGAAACAGATCAACATTTAAGTCCTTTTGTACTATAAATCTCCACATTCACTTTCACATTCTTTTTCCTTTTGTTTCGACAATTCGCATTCTTCGTGCATATCGCCACCTGCTGGGCAGGGAGGAGAATTTATAGTAAAAAAGAACTTAAATATTAATCCGCTTCTCACCCACACCTATCATATCACTTCTGAAGACATGGATTAATCCACTGGAGTCGTATGGATTACTTTTATGCTGTCTTTAAGTGCTTTTTGGAGCTTCAAAGTTCTGGTCACCATTCAGTTGCATTGTATGGACCTACAGAGCTGAAATATTCTTCTAAAAATCTTCATTTGTGTTCTTCAGAAGAAAGAAAGTCACAAGTCATGATGACAGAATTTTCATTTTTGGGCGAGCTACCCCTTTAACACGGTGGACATTTCACCTCGGATCTTCTGCAATAGGTGTAAGGAACCATGTACTATCATTTTGCAAAACTGTCGCCACAGTCACGTTATTTTCATAAGATCAGGCTGCAGAACCCTTCTAAAACCATCAAAACAGACCAGCCTGAGAGACCAGCGTATGCTGGTTTTTGAGCATCTTTAAGAGGTAAAAAAAAAGTGTTTAGTTGTTGAAATAGTCTGAATATTTAGCGTGAATGATTTCAGAGTGTTGTGATGTTGGAGTGTGTCGTGTCCAGTGTATTTAGAGGATGTGTAAGCTGTGAATCTGTTGACATCTAATCATGTTTGGAGCAAAAGACTGTCATGCAGAAGCGAGCAGCTCTCTCCTGTTATCTACACAAACACTGTGAGCTTCTGCATTGACACAAACTCATTCTGTCCATGTTTAAATCCGCAACAATCTGTTTCCAATTACATTCCCTCTCTTCTTCATGAGTGATTCACAGTGAATCTAGTTTAGGAGTCGAGCAGATGTTCAGCAGATTTCACATGTACTGTATATTACATAAACAGCCATACATGAATCAATTATAGTGATGTGTACAATAAAAAAACTCCAAACTATTTTCAGAGTCTACATGAAATTAAAATGAACCCTGTTTACTTTAATACTCAATTCATTAGTGCATGTTATTATAAAAGAACACAGATGTTTGTTTTTATCACCTTTAATCAAAATGTAATAACTTGCTCCGCCTCTGAAACGATTTTCTTTTCAGCTGATGTCATCAAGTCCTCTTATTTTTCAGTCATAAAGAGACACCTTACAGCATCCAATCAATTCCACATAGAGGAAATCAAGTGCCACCCTATATTTGATCATTTAATATCCTATTTCACTCCAAAATACATCATTGTGGAAGTAAAATGGGTTGTGAACGGTGTTACATGTTGACTTTTTAATACACACGCATATTAACTAGTAATTTAGGTTGGCTTGAAAAAGCCTTGTCTGAAAGTTTAAGAAAAGTTTAAAAGCTTGGAGTTTTACAGACAGACAAACAGACAGATAGATAGATAGATGGCATGTTTTAGCATGTAGCTAGGTGTTTCTGGCATGTAGCTTGGCATTTCTGGCATATTGCTAGCATGTTTTAGCATGTAGCTAGGCATTGCTAGCATATTGCTAGCATGTTTTAGCATGTAGCTAGGCATTGCTAGCATATTGCTAGCATGTTTTAGCATGCAGCTAGGCATTGCTAGCATGTTTTAACATGTTGCTAGCATGTAGTTAGGCATTTATAGCATGTTGCTAGCATGTTTAGCATGTTGCTAGATGTTGTTAGAATGTTTAGCATGAAGCTTGGTGTTGTTAAAATGTTGCTAGGCATTGTAAGCATGTCTTAACATGTAGCTAGACATTGATAGCATGTTGCTAGAATATTTAAGCATGTAGCTAGCCATTGCTAGCATGTTTTAGCATATTTAAGCTTATAGGTAGGAGTTCCTAGCATGTTTTAGCATGTTGCTAGCAAGTAGCTATGTGTTGATAGCACGTTGATAGCATGTTTTAGCATGTTTCTAGGTGTTGCTAGGCATTGTTGGCATTTAACGTTTAGCTAGGTGTTGCTTGCATGTTGCTAGAATGTTTTAGCATGTAGCTAGGCATTGCTAGCATGTTTTTGCATGTTGCTAGCATGTAGCTAGGCATTGATAGCATGTTGTTAGTATGTTTTAGCATGTAACTGGGTATGGCTAGCATGTTTAGCATGAAACTAGGTGTTGCTAGCATGTTACTAGGCATTTTAGCCTGTTTTAGCATGTAGCTAGGCATTGCTAGCATGTTGTAAGTATGTTTTAGCATGTAGCTGGGTATGGCTAGCATGATTAGCATGAAACTAGGTGTTGCTAGCATGTTACTAGGCATTTTAGCATGTTTTAGCATGTAGCTAGTAGTTGCAAGCATTTAATTAAGTTTAAGTTTCTTGATCTCCAAAACATATTCTGATATCATGTGTATTGTTTTCTTAACTGTTTCAGACGTATGGAGACGCTCCATGTCCATCATACCTTTACTCGTGGAATTATTCCGACATGGATCAGAAACTCCTGGAGATCAGAGGTTTGATCTTTTGTGAATTGGGAATATGCTGGGGTCAGAGTTGGCTTTACAGCACAAGAGATGAGAAGAGAATTCCTGTTTCAACATCTGTGTGGATTTATACATGTGTGATGGATTACAGTGACGAATACTGTTTGACACATGCGTCTCTCACAACTGCAGTGATGTTTTGCATCATTAAAGATGACAGAGGATTCAGCTAATTGGGATAAATGGTTTGATTCAAAGTGTTGGGAAAGTCACATTCATATGGCCAATAAAGGTCATGAAACTTTGTCAGATTTAAAGACAAATGTTCCGCTTTTGTTTCAGTATTTATTAAAGTTCTCATATGAATGTTCATGTATCTTTGTATTGCTTTGCGCAATACTGAATGAATCATATCAGTTAAGACATTAATACAGACTATCATTACAGGTTTAGAGTCAAAGTTTCCTTTCTTCAACTATGAAGCTTTTTTCTGTGTATAAATGATGAAATATGCTCATAATAAACTATGATTGTCTTCATCTATCAGAGCTAAATTTTTATTTTTTACATGTCTGATCCCAAACTAAAGGCCGTCTGTGCTCCTCAGAGCCTTTTATATGTTAAAAATGTGTGTTAATTAATAATAATTTGTCACAGGTGAGGTGGGCAGGACAGGAAGTCTTTAAATGGTTCTCAGGTGCCGCTTGATTAAATTTACACACGTTGTGTGTTGGAAACACAGCAGCTTTAATGTAAAAACACGCAGAGAAAGATTGCTGTCTTCTATAGGCATCCATGCTGTTTATTAATTTGGTGCCGAGGGAATATTGTTGTATTTAGTGCAGAAATTAAAGAAATGTTGTGATGCTGCTGTCTTTTTGTGCATATGTCTATTAAAAAATAAAATGCATAAGATTTGGTGTCAAAATCAAAGCAATGATCGCTAATTTAATCATTTGAGATCGTCCGTGGTGATTTATAAAGTTATCAGTTTACTGACAGAGTTTAAAACCGCAGATGAATGAATTGTGTTGCTTGAGAAATGAATCACACTTTAAACTGGAATACAAACTTCAATTGACCTTGATGTTACAATCACAGTTTGAACTGGTCTTTGATGAATATTTCTCGTGGAACTAGCTGCAACCAATAGCTGTAAATAACATTTAACCTCATGCGACCCCGTGTACACATACGTGGACGTTGTATTTTGGCTTTGCTATATGCAACGCATAGTTTAATTTCATTGAAACTGACTGATCTCAGTTCAGGAGACTCTGTGCTGTCAGTAAAGGGTTAAACTTTCATTGTACGGAGTCATGTGACCAAACAACATGGTGCTGATCACAGCGGAGTTTGTCTTTGGGAGAAACGCCAACAAAACTACATCTGGTAAGAAACCTCATTACGTTTTTACATTGAAACCTGTTTGAGTCAAAAGATTAGAGTCTCTAGTTTCATCTGATATGCTGTTTTTAAAATTTGAGCAATTTATCACGAAATGCCACGCTGTTAAACACAATGTCCACTAATCTGGACAATAGCACAAGAGTTTCATTAGAAATCCTGTATTTACTGAACATTATCACACTGAGAAAAAATGTGTCTTTCAGAGGCTTTATATGGAGTTAGGATGAAAATAAGGTGCATTTCAAACTGTTCTGAGACCAGTGCAGACAGACAGCGCACTGGAGGTTAAGTCATTCACTAAATAGGGAGCAAGGGAGCATCCTATAGCTCTCTATGCAGTTAAGTGCATTCACTCCTAAAATCTGATCAAAAGTTCAGTTTCAGGCTGCAGATGATGTTTGGATCACTCAACATGTTTGACCGTCATGAGACAATGATAATCAGTACCCCTGTCCACCTATGAGGACATCAATTCTTAGGAAAACTATTTGCTCTAGATTTGTTGTTGTTGTTGTTGTTGTTGTTTATTAGGTGCTACTAGTTACAAATCAAAAAGGGGAATGGAAAATGCACACAGCAGTCACGCTCGGGTCTCAGGAGGTTAATGTGGAAAACCTTCCTCTTCACGTTATTGAATGTCAGCACATTTTTGGATAAAAATGAAGCTGTGTTTTCTCTCAAACATCACTATGTGCTGATTCCAGTTCACAGAGAGTTTCTTCAGTGCTCAAACGCCTCATTACCAGAGTGATTTGTGCGGTCATTGTTGTGTATTGAAATAATCTATTCACTAACTGAACAATGACTGAGTGTATTGTTGAGATTGACAAGAACTTAATCACAGTGACGGAGAATCTGACTGGCACAAATGAACATTTATAAAGTGTCGTATTGGTCTCTTTTGTTAGAAGTGTCAGGGTTTTACTGGGCTGTTTAATTATTGTAATTGCATGCTGTACAAAAGTGACGTCTCTTCATGAAGTATTAGTCATCATTGGATGTTCATACAACATCCCTGAAACCCAGAGACAAATTCATTTTTCCAAAATGAGCTTTTACACAAGAATGTTGAAGGCCTCCAGAGCCTGAGATGAAGGGATGAATTATCCAAAGTGACATGCATTCAAGCTATACATTTTTTCAGAATGTGTTTTCCCTCGGAATGACCCTATGACCTTAAATCAAACCCTTTTTGGACTACTTTTATGATATTTTCATGGTGCTTTTTTGGGCCTTAGACAGTCCCTGGTCACAGTACACTTTCATTATGGAAAAGAGCAATGTGAACATTCTGCTAAACATCTATTTTTGGGTGGACATAGCAACCAAAGAGCAAATGAACATTTGAGTCAAAGCCGTGACAGAACGTTCAGTTCCTTTTCTTCTTCAGATCAACTCGGGATGCTTTCACACACACACACAGTTCCTCTCGGCTCAGAACAGATCTCATCAAACACTCTGCTGTGTTTAGTACACTGTGTTCAGCAAAGCATCAGATATTTACATTTTCTGAAGACCATGTGAGTGGTACAGTAGGTTGCCAGGGCATTTCTATGCAGTAGATTTTAGTACAGTAGATGCATCTCAGATCACACACTTCTGCACTGTTCTACATCATTATGTAGTGCCAGAAGTTGTATGTTAAAACTAAAATGCAATGATAAGAAGTGTACTGGGTGTACTGCACCTGGATGATGCACTTCTTAAACCGACAAAAGGAGTGTGGAATGTTGGACACTTCATGCACTCAGCGCTTGTGGCTTAATCTACGTAGCGGAAGGGGTGGAGTTACCTGGCCTGACAAAACAATTGTAAATAATGGAGAATGTGTAACTAGTGAAACTTCTGTGAAGACAGCACCTTACAAATGTGAGTTGAATGCTTTCAGTCACCCCACAGTGTGTATGTTCATTATTTGAGATATCATTGTTTAACTGAGTTCGGGTAACACACTAAAACTAGCAGAAACACATCACTAGCGCTTGAAACGTCACTTCCGTCAGCTGAAAAACAGCGAGGAGTAAAACTTTGTTAGTGTTCTGTTTGGGACGATACTACTTATACTCTAGATGGCCCAGTAGTGTATTGTCATTTGGGACACAGTGTGACGAGGAGGAGGGCGGGGCCGGGCCGTGACTACGCACGCCCAGCCCCCAATTGGGCTAATCGGCCGAGGAGAGGGATAAATGCAGCTGGATGCGGCAGTTCGAGAGAGAGAGAGAGAGAGAGAGCCACATGCAGCTGCTGTGTGTGTGTTTTGTGTCTTTTTGTTTAAATTAAATATTACTTTGACTGTTCAGCCTGTTCCTGCCTCCTGCTTGCCCATTTTAACCCTGTTACACACAGCTAGTGTTCTTAGGGTGTTTTTGGGTGGTTGTTGGGGTGATCTGGTGGTTGCTAAGGTGTTCTAGGTGGTTTCTGAGGTGTTCTGGGTGGTTGCTAGTGGGTTTGCTAAGGGGTTCTATGTGGTTTCTAAGATATTCTAGGTGTTTTTTTTTTTATTATTGTTATGGGTAGGTAATAGGGTGGTCTGAGTGGTTTCTAGGTGGTTGCTAAGGTGTTCTAGGTATTTTTAAGGTGTTCTTTGTGTTTTTAAGGTATTTTGGGTAATTTCTAGGGTGTTCTGGATAGTTGATAAGTTGTTCTAAGTAGTTTCTAAGGTGTTATGGGTGGTTGCCAAGGTGTTCTGGTGTTTTTTAAGGTGTTTTGGGTAGTTGCTAGGGTGTTCTGGTGGTTGCTAAGGTGTTCTAAGTGGTTTCTAAGGTGTTCTGGGTGGTTGCTAGGTGGTTGCCAAGGTGTTGTGGTGGTTTTTAAGGTGTTTTGGGTAGTTGCTAGGATGTTCTGGGTGGTTGCTAAAATGTACTAAGTGCTTTCTAAGGTGTTCTGGGTAGTTGCTAGGTGGTTGCCAAGGTATTCTAGGTAGTTGCTAGGGTGCTCTGTGGGGTTGCTAAGATATTCTAAGTGGTTTCTAAGGTGTTCTGGGTGGTTTCTAGGTGGTTGCTAAGGTGTTCTGGGTAGTTGCTAGAGTAATCTGGATGGTTGTTAACGTGTTTTGTGTGTTTCTAATGTGTTCTGAGTGGTTGCTAAGGTGTTCTGGGGGATTTGTTGGTGGTTGCTAAGGTGTTCTAGGTGTTTTTTTAAAGGTATTCTGGGTTGTTGTAAGGGTGATCTGGGTGGTTGCTATGGTGTTGTGTGATTTCTAAGGTGTTCTGGGTGGTTGCTAGGTCGTTGCCAAGGTGTTGTGGTGGTTTTTAAGGTGTTTTGGGTAGTTGCTAGGATGTTCTGGGTGGTTGCTAAAATGTACTAAGTGCTTTCTAAGGTGTTCTGGGTAGTTGCTAGGTGGTTGCCAAGGTATTCTAGGTAGTTGCTAGGGTGTTCTGTGGGGTTGCTAAGGTATTCTAAGTGTTTTCTAAGGTGTTCTGGGTGGTTTCTAGGTGGTTGCTAAGGTGTTCTGGGTAGTTGCTAGAGTAATCTGGATGGTTGTTAACGTGTTCTGTGTGTTTTTAATGTGTTCTGGGTAGTTGCTAGGGTGTTCTGAGTGGTTGCTAAGGTGTTATGGGGGATTTGTTGGTGGTTGCTAAGGTGTTCTAGGTGTTTTTTAAAAGGTATTCTGGGTTGTTTTAAGGGTGATCTGGGTGGTTGCTATGGTGTTGTGTGATTTCTAAGGTGTTCTGGGAAGTTGCTAGGGTGTTCGGTGTGGTTGCTAAGGTGTTCTGGGTGGTTGCAAAGGTGGTACTCTTACTGGATAACAACTAGTAACTAATTTGTGTCTATTTTTATTTCTTAATTTGTTTAGGAGAAATATCTGAGATAAAGTTGATACTGAAATGAAGCCTAATTGAGAATGAAGTGTCCTAAACTAAGAAAAAGAAACCAGATACATTTTCCTCTGTGCCGTGCTTTTGATGCTTATGTCATTGATGACCTTTAAAGTCATTTTACTCTCATAAAAGAACACATCCACTGGAAATGAGAGGGAAAACATCACTTCCTATGAACTCAACACCTGCATATGATGCTTTTCAAATGGGTCTTTCTGCACTAATTAGATAAATATGGACTTTCAACGTATATATTTGAAAGCCTGGAAGGAACTAATCACTTCTTGTGATTTATACTTTCAATTTATGGAAAAGAGCAGCTCGAACATTCCACAGAAGTAAGTCAGATTCATTCAACCTTTATTTTAGTCTCGAGAAGACACTAAGGGCATACCCTCATTTTCAGTGATGTCGAGATTACAGTTAAAATAGAATTACATGCAAAAAATGAGAACATAAACAAATAGACAACAACATATGGGGAAATGGGTTAATTTTTGAAGAAGGGTAAATCGAGACATTTTTTTCTCACAGAATCAAATCTGATCCCATTGTCCACAAGAACGTCTCCTACACCCCTCAAACACACACTAATAAACACCATCAGTGTGTGTGAGCATCATGTGTCGATTCGAGATTCCTCCAGACACATACACAAAAGTGATTTATGGCCGTGGATGAGTCGAGACCCTCTGATCTTTATTTACTGTAGATATCAATCACTAAAGTCCTTCAACAGTGGGTAAATGAATAATTGCTCACGTGAGCTCACCGTCACCTTTGTGAAGGTCTCATCAGTGCTTTTGAATTCACCTGCGCTCAATCAAAGCAACTGTGAAATAAAAACAACAATAATAACAGTTCAGCTGTAACTGAACAGATATTTCAGAGCTTCTGTAGCTTCTGACCGTATTACATTTTCTTCATGATTGTTTTTTAATCATCAGCATGGGAGATCAGTCAGGACCATGTTTAGTTCAGTCATTTATGGGACGATTTACAGAGTCTTTCCTGTGGTGACATATTTGCAAACCACAGTGTTCAGGAGTCATATGAACAAATACAGCACAGGACGATCCATAAACATCAAGCCACATAACAGAGCTTATACTGGTGTAAACTGTAGTACATCTTATATTCATGAATAATGACATATTCATGTTTGTGAGGTCACTTTAAAGTATAAAAAAACATTAAATCTTTCACTTATCCCTAAAGAAAAATAGCTGACCTCTAGCATGAGAACTCTCCGAGGCAACACACTGCTGTTTGAACACAACTCTGATGTTGAAAGCCATTCTGTAGTGGATTTACTTCGATGTTTGGGGTCATTGTCCTGCTGCATCACCCAACTTCTACTGAGCTTCAGCCGGCACACAGCCACCCTGACATTATCCTGTTGGATATCTTGATATCCCTCAATGATGGCAAGTGGTCCAGGCCCCGAAGCAGCAAAGCAGCCCCGAATCATGATGCTCCCTCCACCGTACTTCACCGTTGGGATGATGTTTTCATGTTGGTATGCGGTGCCCTTTTTATGCCATACGTAGTGCTGCATGTTCTTCCCAAACAATTCAACCTTAGTTTCATCAGTCCTCAAAACATTTTCCCAGTAGCGTTGTGGAGTGTCAAGGTGGTCTTTGGCAAACTTCAGGTGTGCAGCAATGTTTTTGTTGGAAAGCAGCAGCTTCCTTCATGATGTCCTGCCATGGACACCATACCTGTTTAATGTTTTCAGTATAGTAGACTCATGAACAGAGATGTTAACCAGTATCAATGATTCCTTCAAGTCTTTATCTGTCACTCTAGGGTTCTTTTTGACCTCATTGAGCATTCTGCGGTGTGCACTTTGAGTCATCTTGACTGGACGGCCACTTCTAGTGAGAGTACCTATAGTACTAAATCATCTCCATTTATAGACAGTTTGTCTAACTGTGAACAGATGAATATCTAAACTCTACAAGATAACTTTGTAACCCTTTCCAGCTTCATGCAAAGCAACAATTCTTGATTGTAGATCTTCTGAAATCTATTTTTTGCGAGGCATGGTCCAGCAGATGCTTCTTGTGAATAGCAAACTCAAAAAGTCAAAGTAGCTCTAACCCACACCTACAATCTCGTTTCATTCATTGAATGCCAGGTTTGCCAACTCCTGACTCTAATTAGCTTTTTTTGTTGTCTTTAGCCACATACTTTTTCCACAGCACTGTGAATGTTTAAAGGGATGTGTGTCGTTAGTTTAAGCACATTGTGTTTGTCTGTACTTGCAACTTTGATGAAAATGAGATCAAATTTTATGACCAATTAATGTAGAAAACCAGCTAATTCCAAAGGGTTCACATACTTTTTCTTGCCACTGTAGATATTGATGCAGCTTGTTCATTTTGTGAAACTCTCATTCTCATTTGTTTTGGAGTCATCCTTACTCGATGTGTGTTTGGTATGACTTCTGCTCATCTGTTAATGATTCAACTTTGTTTTGAAGACGTATTGTTTGGTTCAATTATAATGTGTCCCACTGTGATTTAATCTGTTAATCCTTTTAGGTAAATTCAGTATACACACATTTAAGCATGGCAAGAACAAATCACTGTTTTTAATTTTCAAAACACAAGTACAAGAATACTTGAAAACAATCACAAACTTGAAAAATAAAGCTGTGAAGTGTGTGTAACCATTTTAAGCTGTTTATTGAGTGTATAACCTGACTGTACCCTGTTCTGTTTGTTTTTTCATTTTGTAATGTTTATTTTATGTTTTATACTTTAAACCATTTAAAAACAAATGTAACTTCTCAACTCAATGTTTAAGGAGCCCCTTAGAGGACAGGGCAGGATTTTAGGGCTGAAATAGTTTTGCGTGCCCTCGCAATTAATTTAGCATGGTTTTACTATAGTAACTATATTTTAACCTTGATATAGTAATACCATAGTTATAATACAGGAAAATGAATACTCTGGTAATAAAACTCATAATTTTGTGGTACCATGGTATTTGTAGTAAAATCATAGTTACCATAAGAATTACCATGGTTAACCATTTAAGCATTTAATCTCGGATGGGCCCACGAGAAAACAAATAATCATCAAAATATTAATAACTACAGTCTTGACCAACACAAAATAGGTATCATTTGAAAGCTTCGAAGCTCTACTTTATATGAAGATATTATGACCAAAACTGAACAAGTGCTTTAAAATTTGCAGACAAATATTAGTGTTGCTTATATGCTGCGTTTTTGCTTATAACTTCATGAAAAATAAACTGAACCTATCATTCCTTAGAGGAGGTGATTATCTTTCAAACGAGTCCACACACAAGGTAATCAGATGTATAGATCATTAGATAATCCACATGAAGCACAATGTTACATATGACCACCAGGAGATGGCGCCAAATACATGACACAGACTCAATGATGACTCAAATGACACAGAATGGAACTCATTCTGTGAAATCTCATAACTAAAATCATGTCTGCATGCTATACAAACCTTTAGTCATTGTTGTGTTTGCATGTGTAATTAGTTCTTATGTACAATTATTATGTTTTATTTGTTTGGAGACATTTTTGGACACTATGATAAATTATTTTTGTAATGTTATAACTTTTGATTGCTTTGTCATATCAACACAAACTTTTTCTCAGATACAGTTGACATGATTGGGAACAAAACAAAAGCAGTTTTTCAGCGCCACCTTATTTACACACAGAGATATATAATGTCAAATAAGTACATTTTTGGCTCAATTATTTTGTGTGATTTTTCAGCAGTTTCTAAAGCTGAGAGTCTCAGAATGTATCATAATCTATATAATAATAATAATAATAATAATACAATTTTCTATACAATGATACCAAACACTTGACCTTCTTTTTTGCAAATTATAAGCCTTTAATTTTGGTTATGCCAGTGAAATCTTTAAAAACACCGTCAGCGCTTAAAAGGTTAATCATAACATGGTTACTATATGGATACAGTATACTGTATTAAAACAATAGTTTTAGCCAAAAACTATGGTTACTACAGACATTCTACAATATTACTATAATAAAACCATAGTTAAACTATGGTATTTGTGTAGTAAAACCATAAGAACCACAAAATTATGATTTTTATTACTATAGCTTTCGTTTTCCTGTATTATGACTTATGGTTTCACTATGAATATAAAGGTTAAAATATGGTTACTGTAGTAAAACCTTGGTAATTTTATTGTCATGGAACGCAAAACTATTTCACCCTGTCTTCTAAGGGGCTCTGTAAATGTCAGATGACCTTGAGACAGTTTGCAAAATGTAAAACTTCCCACAAGCATGCACAAAATGGGATTATTTCAGATGAAAATGGTAAGTGTGATCTGTAAGTAAAGTGACATCACACCTCATGATTTGAGGGATCATTATTGTAGGAACAGTAATATAGTGGCGGTTTAGTAAACACACTGTTTTTACCTTTAACTTGTAGGACAAATGAAAGACATTTATCTTTTTGTCATCATGTTCTCCAAATCTCTCTCTCTCTCTCTGTGTGTGTGTATGTGTGTGTGTTGGACTGTCTTGTTCAGTTAATCTCCGCGACTCATTCAGCGTAAAGGAGACACAGATGAACAGAGGAGAGAATAGAGAGGTAAACACACATTTCCCTGAGTATCTCTCTATCCTGACACAACCTAAACACTTCAGTCAGTGTGTTTCACTTCACCGCAAATGTGCTTCAATGCTCTGATTTCCTCAAAACAATCCCACAATGAATCAGTGATTAGTTGCTGTTGTGTTTACAAGTACACAAGCATATAGATGAGGTCAAAGCAACAGACATAAACTAAAAGAAACAAAAGTACAATTTTGATTTCATTTATTCTTTAAACGGCTCCAGCTGGGAGACCAAATTAGACTTCCTCTTCCCCAGACTGACGAGAGACAAAATTAAATTATTTATGGCATCAAATCCAGCATGGCAGAGAAACTCTAAAAGTCACCCCGAGGTTCCAGTCAAATCCGGTTGAATTATTTCAGCCTCCTCATGATTCTGGGGCAGAACTAATGTGCTAGAGGAGAGGAAGTTTCTCTCAAACTGTTCTGCATAATGTGTGCCAGTTCACCAGCTTCACTCACACACACTCGAATGACTTTAGCACAGAGCTCTGGTGCTGATAATGCAGAATATTTCTTCTTTAAATACTCACAACACCATAATGCAGTAGCTCCATTGGGTTAGCCGCTATTTTGAGCATTGTTCATATGCCCGCTTTTAGAGACTATCATGCTGACTTTTGACCTTCTGTTAATTTATGTGTAATGTGGCTGACCCCTGATAGAATGACAACACTTGGATTACACACATCTATTTCTAATAAGCAGAATCTCTCGAGCTGTCTTAATGAGATGTTGGTCAAATGCCCGCACGGATGCAGTTTTGTCTGGATGTGATGTCATGCTTTAATTTATAATGATAATGATACGAGCATTTCTTTTGGGATTTATGCTATTTTAATTTTATTTACATGTAAATTTCATTACATTTTTCTATTAATTTGCATATAAAAATAAGCAAATTTTTGAAAAACAAAAACTCAAACTTCAGAACCTACACTTGTAATAATGTCATTATGCTTGCGATCAAACCTGACCATGGTGTTACAAAGAGAAGGCACAGAATAAGCAATTTTCTACCAATATTTTATATCAAACATAAATTTATAACTCAAAGTAAATGCACAATAATGAACATCAAGTAACAGAAATTAACCTCAAAATTCTGAAAATTAAATTAGAGTGTAAAACAGAAGAATCAGAATAAACATTTTACAATTTCAAACTTTCTACAATAAAAATGTATTTTGAAAACATGTCTGTGTGTGTGTGTGTGTGTGTGTGTGTGTGTGTGTGTGTTTTCTGCATTGTGAGTGTGTTATCATCTCACCCCTTCAGTTTTGAGTGTGTGTGTTTAGCATTGTGACTGATTAATTTTTTGACAAATAAAAGCTCTGTGTTATTGTCTCACCAGTTCATTTTTGTGTGGGTGTAAGTGTGTGTGTGGGTGTTTATGTTTTGCACTGAGGATGATTTAGAGTCTCACCCTGTACTTTCTGTCTGTTCTTTTCTGCATTGTGGATGATTTATTAGTCTTTCCCATTCATCTTCAGTGGTCAGGGTTAAAATGACAAAAATGACAGAATACCATAGGAGGGTTAATAAGACATTATGTTCATTTAACAAGTTAGATTAATTACAGCACGACACTTACTGAAACTTAGTTATAACAACAAGTTTTTTTTTTACAGTGTAGTTGCTGTGCCAGAATGTATTGGCTGAAGGAGACATTTAGCGTTTAATGAACAAACAAAGCCAAGTTGGCTAAAGTAATATGGATAAATACATTTGTTGAGAGAACTCAAAAATCGCAATATATCATGTTGCCTTACATTTTTAACTTTTCTCCTTTTTTGCATTGTAAAGCTAAACATTTCAGGACTTCAGTCAAAAGATGAGAAAAGTCAAACATCTCTGGCATCATATTGCCATGGTTTTCTCAACTTTTTATTTTTTATAGTGCAGACCTGCAGGTGCTACACATACACACTCACACACACACACATACACTCACACACTCACACACACACACACACACACACATACACTCACACACACTCACACACATACACTCACACACACACACATACACTCACACACACACACATACACTCACACACTCACTCACACACACACACTCACACACATACACACACACACACATACACTCACACACACTCACTCACACACATACACTCACACACACACACACGCACACACTCACACGCATTCACTCACACACATACACACACACATACACACACTCACTCACACACATACACTCATACACACACGCACTCACACACACACACAACACACAGTCACACACGTAGCACACACACTCACACACACAGTCACACACATAGCACACACACACACACTCACTCACACACATACACACTCACACACACACACAACACACGTAGCACACACACATACACACACGCACTCACACACACACAACACACAGTCACACACACACACACACTCACACACACAGTCACACACATAGCACACACATACACTCACACACACATACACACACGCACTCACACACACACACTCACACACACAGTCACACACATCACACACACCACTCACCACACACACACACATACACACGCACTCACACACACACATAGTCACACACGTAGCACACACACATACACACACACACACACACACACACACACACAGTCACACACATAGCACACACACACACACACACACAGTCACACACATAGCACACACACACACAGTCACACACAGTCACACACATAGCACACACACTCACACACACACAGGTCAACACATTATGTGTTAAAAAGACTCTTATCATTAGTTCTTCATTAGCATGTAAAGTGGACTTTTGTGTGTCTGTCTGACATTAGAAAGTTGCAGAAGTTCATAACGATTCGTTTTAAAGTGTTTTTGACCTGAAAGTGACAGTGTGTTTTTATAGCACAACAAACTTTTATTTTAAAAGATGAAGCACATTTTGATTCATCAAGATGCTGTTACAGTAAAAAAAAAAAGTTTTTTTTCATCAAATTAATTCATCAGTAGATTTGGGACCCCATGAAATATGAAGAGCTTTTTAATATTTCATAGAAAATAATGAGGGTTGTTGACCTCTCATATTTAAATTTAATCACTTCATGCAGAATTTATTCAAATCAGTCCGATTGAAACATACAATATTTATTCTCTCTGATTAATCGAGTTCAGGACTTTAGGCAGTTTGATATATTGAACTTATTGTGTGACTTTGAACTCTTGATTCCATTAAAGACACAATTAATTGTTTTCATTTAGTGAACTAATCACTCTTGACTGAGATTTGGGGATAATTATATAAGATGAATGTACAGCAAAGTAAAAAAGGATGGATGTTCATCTCTTTTAAAGCACTGTATTCATTCTATAATGACATGAACAAGAAGTTCTGAAATGAACTTAAGATCCCTGATGTGAGGACATCCACAGAACAGAAAAATCACTAGTGAGATCTCTTGAATATCTCAATTATTACTGTATAGGCAACGAGCAGCTTATTCAGAGAACAAACCACACTTACTGACAGCAGACAGCACAAGACGAGAACATGTTCTTGTGTACAAACACAACACAGGGATCTGTATATGTAGGATGTGGATATGTAGGCCAAACTCACTGCCGAAATGTTGCCCAATTCAGCCCAAAGCTATTTTGCTATCAGGGATGTTGTGCTTGACCACATATGGTTAACATCACAAAGTAAAGGAAACATAAATAAAGAGTTATATACTTCAAATAACTCAAAATAATTTTGCTGAATGGCTGATGTCACCTCCATTGTGTGTGATGTAATTTTAAAACATGTATCTTTAATTAAAGTATCATGGGGTGGATGATAAAACGGGGGACACACAAAAACCTCTATCAGTGTTAAAATTACAAAGTGACAATACCACAACTTGTACTGAGGACTTCAAAATGGCACTGAATTGTAGGAATGACTCAACTATTATTAATAGTGTTATAATCAAACCCCTAAACCTACAGCTTAGCAAACACAGAGCAATGCCCCGGCAACCACACAAGACAACACTTAGCAACGCCCTGGAAACCACACAGAACACCTTAGCAACCATATAGCAATGTGCGATAACCTTAGGAAACACACAAACCCTGCAAACGCAACCTCATACAGTAGCTACATGATGGTGACTTCTGCAGAGAAAAGAAAATCGAATCAAGTCTCATTCTGATTTCAGTCTTCCAAATCCAGAGCTTCCTGTCTCGCTGTTCTTCTGTCATGGGTCATGTGTTTCTATTCCAGGTTCCGTGTGCTGTTGAACACGGCTCTTGTAATGTAATGACCGCTCCGCTGCACATGGCAGATTGAGAGAGATTGAGAAATAGTCTTTTGGATGGTGCGTTCTGAACGAAAACCTCCGACCGCTGGAGTCCAGTCACCTGGGAATTCTGGGAAGCTCACCTGTCAGATCTGGCAACCACTCAGGTGGATGAATAAGATAGTATAGGTACACACACACACACATACATACAAACACACACACACACACACACACACATACACTCACTCACATACATACAAACACACACACATACACTCACTCACACACTCACATACATACAAACACACACACACACACACACACATACACTTACACTCACACACATACATACAAACACACACACACACTCACTCACATACATACAAACACACACACACTCACTCACATATATACAAACACACACACACACAGACACACACACTCACTCACTCACATACATACAAACACACACACACTCACTCACATACATACAAACACACACACACTCACTCACATATATACAAACACACACACACACAGACACACACACTCACTCACTCACATACATACAAACACACATACAAACACACACACACTCACTCACATACATACAAACACACAGACACACACACTCACTCACATACATACAAACACACACACACACACACACATACATACAAACACACACACACTCACTCACATACATACAAACACACACACACTCACTCACATATATACAAACACAGACACACACACTCACTCACTCACATACATACAAACACACACACACTCACTCACATACATACAAACACACACACACTCACTCACATATATACAAACACACACACACACAGACACACACACTCACTCACTCACATACATACAAACACACACACACTCACTCACATACATACAAACACACACACACTCACTCACATATATACAAACACACACACACACAGACACACACACTCACTCACTCACATACATACAAACACACACACACACACACACATACATACAAACACACACACACTCACTCACATACATACAAACACACATACACTCACTCACATATATACAAACACACACTCACTCACTCACATACATACAAACACACACACACTCACTCACATATATACAAACACACACACACACAGACAAACACACTCACTCACTCACATATATACAAACACACACAGACACACACACTCACTCACTCACATACATACACTCACACACACACTCACACACATATACACAAACACAAATACACTCACACACATACACACACACACACACACACACACTCACTCACATATATACAAACACACATACACTCACACACATACATACAAACACACATACACTCACTCACATATATACAAACACACACTCACTCACTCACATACATACAAACACACACACACTCACACACACACTCACATTTATAGCATAATACCCTTGTAATTACCAGTTTGTAACCTAAAGAAATGTCCTTGTATACCACAAAAACAACTCACACTCTAAAATTAAGTCTCTCAATGAAACACCACCTCTCACAAAAATATTGAAATGAAAATATGAAATTATGAAAATATCATGATGGAAGATTTTGTTTGTTATATTTCATATATATATATTATAAAAGAGTGATGCGTGACAGTTTCTCTTCTTAGTAGATTTGAGTATTTATTTTATTTATTTTAACTAACAATTTTGGGTTCCCAGAACCAAAACCTAACGTTCCCAGAACAGAGCTTTAAGGTACATTTTTGGTTTTCCAGGATTTTTTTTACATTTTATTTTTACAGAAACAGAACGTTTGTTGTAGGTTGTACATGATAGTTCCCCAAATGTTCCACTAACATTCCCTTAACCTCTTAATTTCCAGAACCTTTCTGAAACCATGCTGCAACCTACTCTGGTGCATGCAATTTTTCACACTCAAATTTAAAAGCTCACCATTCACACATGCTGCGGTCTAATTACAAAAACAATGTCTTATTTTTCAGAGAACCCCCCCCAAATAAAAAAGAGACTACAATTATTCATAAATAATATTGCATGTGTTTATAATCTTATGATAAACAGATTTTTTGTTGTTGTTGTTGAAAAAACAAACAAAAAAACTAAAACTTTTTTTGTTGTTGTCGTAACTTTGTAAGCATGTAATTCTGGTTCTGTTCACTCTACCTCACTTTGAAAAGTCTCATTTTATTCCACTAGATGGCAGAAAGCACTAGATAAAATATTTTATCTCTATCACATTCCATCACAATATACAGATCTGAAATGTAGGTGGCGCTCTAACTCATTTTAGCCCTCACAGATGTGCTCGTCCATAGACATTCAGTCTAATTTACAGTTCAAGCACCACCCTCATTATTTCATTGAATATCTCGGCCTCTGAGTGGACTAGAAGCTCAATCTAAGTGTCATTAGAAAGCTGAGATCCTCCCCTTTGTGACGATATATAACATTTTATCATCAATAGTCGAAAACATATTTTATCTGATGATTTGTTATACATATTTTGTTCTGGACATCTAAGATATAACATTGGATTATTCACACAAGCAAGCTCACAGACAAGTAAACAATGGCTCATTTTTAGAAAACTCTCTAAGGTAAAAGCAGATATAAAGTTTTTGGCTATTTGGGGCTTACAGCAGCAGTGATCATAAAAGAGATGTTTATATTTGATGTCTTACAGAAATCATATTTCACTTTGTGATTCTTTTGAAAATCTTTTGAACTGTAGTATTATTGCAACAAAATAAACTATACAGTCACATTCCTGAGAATGAGAGCTTTCATGTGATATATGACTTGTCCATTTATGTGCTATGTGAAGGACTTTTATTTTTATATAAATATTTCTACCCCATTACCTCTAGGGGGCGCTAAATTGCGACACGAATGATTTGAGGCCTTATTTTGTTATTTTGAGTAACAATAATTCAGAAGAATGATGGTTTTCTCTGAAAAGTTCAGATTGTAAGCTTTCAAATGATACCTCATATGCCTGACTTACAGAGACATTTTAATCGTAAACGTTTTTCGCAATATATCCATATTTGGAGTC
>NC_059388.1:32305722-32325722 GCF_019703515.2 Myxocyprinus asiaticus | reverse complement strand
TACTTCGAAGGAGGAAGAAAATGACGAATTCCCACTTGTGTTTGAGACATTTCACACCTGAATGTTTCCGGAGGTGATCACTTCTGAATAAAACGTGAGTCGGATGGGTCTGGAGACGAGTAAGTGCTCTTTATTCGTTTATTATTAGTGTATTGTGATTCAAAACGTTGAAATATTGTGATCAATTATTCGTTTGTTTCTCATTAAACTACACTGGACTCCAGCCTCATCGTAAGTATAGACCGCGATGTGCTGTATGCAAGGGCGTAGATTTGGCTTGAACATTTGGCGGTTATACCATGAAGCATCTACATGTTTCCATTGATCATTGTATAAATACTGGGGGGTTGTACTTGCTTGTTTTGATTTTTGGGGGGGGTTACCTCCCCCCCATCCCCCCTGGAATCTACGCCCCTGGCTGTGTGTGTTTGGGGGCTGGTTATAGATGAATATTGTCAGTTAGATCATCGTTCATTTCTCAAGTCATGAGTTCACGGTGTAAAGTGTGTGTCTGTGTGTCCACTGCAAACCATTAAGGTCTGCCTCAATTCTGCTATATGAACACCCAATTTTTACAATCTAATCAACAACCGATGGATAAAATCAAGTCCATACATTATTTATTTTTTTGTTCAATAAAAGTTGTTAATGGGGTCTGGGTATCTCAGCGAGTATTGACGCTGACTATCACCCCTGGAGTCGTGAGTTTGAATCCAGGGTGTGCTGAGTGACTCCAGCCAGGTCTCCTAAGCAACCAAATTGGCCCGGTTGCTAGGGAGGGTAGAGTCACATGGGGTAACCTCCTCGTGGTCGTGATTAATGGTTCTCGCTCTCAATGGGGTGTGTGGTAAGTTGTGTGTGGATCGTGGAGAGTAGCATGAGCCTCCACATGCTGTGAGTCTCCGCGGTGTCATGCACAATGAGTCAAAATGTAAACTGCCAAACAAAGTGTTTAAAATGCAGCAAATTCATAAATGTAAATATCAACTGAAAGGTAGGGACCTGAAAGATATCAAACAATATATAAAGTAAAATGTAAATATTTTTTTCCATAAAAATTGCCTATCAAAGTTGTCATCACTTTGCTTCAACTCTGTCAGATTTTTTAATAATCCTGAATAAATCAGACAATGTCATGGTCAGCTGTAACTCTGAGTATGCCTTTCCCACTTCCTGCTCATAGTAGATGCAACAGTAGGACACATGGTCCGGTAAGTTTAATATTTTTATATATTTCAAATAAACAATGCATTTTATCACTTAACTCCTTTACTGAACACCATTATTAGATAATGAAAGACTTTACACTGTTGTTGGATGGATCAAATTAAAATAGCATGCTTTTTAGTGTGTGAAATTACAGTAAGATATAAGTTATAAAGTTAATGAATGTGAATTTTCAGAAAAAGAAGGCTTTTTTATAAAAACACGTTCCCTTACATAGTTCATTAGCAGAGAGCTTTGTCTTCAAATATATACATTTCAAATTAAAGGTGCTGTAAGCTATTTTAGCCGTTCTAGAATTTCCATAAACTGAGCCGTTGGATTAGCCACGCCCCCTCTTTCCAAAGCCCCGCCCTCCAAAGATACCAGATTAGCTTTATTGAGACCGACATCGTGCAGAAACGGTTGTTAAAAACAACAGCAGCAAAACAGCGCCCTCAACTGACAACTGTTATGAGCACCATGGCATAAAAATGGCATTAAGCCTCAATAATTCGCTGCAGCTACAATACTATGAGAACGCGCAAAATGATTGACAGGTCAAAAGCGTCAGAGACCGCGGAGACATTTTTATTTGCTGTTTACAGAGTCTAGAGCTGTCACAGAGACCGGTGAGATATCCCACGACACTTATTTCAGTAATATCTTTCAGAGAGTAGTAAAACAATTTGCATAACTTTCCATGAAAAAATCACTTACAGCAGCTTTAATTTAGTATTAAAAAATAAAAACTCACGTTTAAAATGTTTTGTCCCTTATCTCAAGAGTCAGTGAAATGTAACATTCTTTAAAAAAACAATACTAACAACAAAGTACATTTCCATATAATATTTTAATAATTTATTTTGATTTTAGTACAATGACAATAACACTTGCATAAATGGCCCTTTAAAAATACTGTATATAGTATTTTCTGTTTTTGGAAGAGGGTCCCTCGCAAGGGAAATCATCATATTTGGAGGTCCTCAGCATCAAAAAGTTTGAACACGCAGCCGAAAAAATGGAAGTGAATGAGAACGATTCGTTCACTTGAAAGATTTGTAACTAAAAGCTAACAATGACCAGTAAAACCACAGTGCAAAGCCACGTTTTCCATACTTGCATCAAAAACAGCTACTGCTCACGTTTATTGACAGTAAGGTGACCAGGTGAATAGTCCCGGTTTTTGGTGGAAATGTCCCCGTTTTTCCCGAGCATTCAAAACAGCCCGCATAGTGAAATATTACATGGCAAGAAACTGAGCTCGAGCAGCAAAGCCTACCATGTGCTGTTTATTTTGACCAGCAGAGGGGGCTACTCGCCATAGCAGCTTTAATTCATTCGTCTTCCTTCACTGATTACTTGGTTGTAAATAATCACTTAGGTTTGTCATTAAGAACTGGACCAGGCAATTGAAGTGAATTATCATCATCGTTATAAGCTTCAAGGTAAGGCACATACTAGCTATTTATGTTATAAAGTTATATTGTTATGTATTTTATAACAGGTTCTGAATTCGGCACGGGATTGTATTAAAAGTTTGGCCTTCATAATGTGGGAATTCCTGCACAGACCGCACAAACTATAACATGCTGGTGAAAAGTAGTCAAATTAATCCCCGCAGATGAACAAATAAAATCAACAATTTTATCTCTATATTGGACTGTAAAAACAATCAGTGTGATCAGTATAATATTCACACACTTAAGGAAGCACCGTCTCACATATTTACTCATTTGTTGTATTAACATATACCCAAAATACATTTCAAAGAAGAATATGACATTAATAACAAGAAATCAGGGCCATGTGAGATACGGAAACTGTTAGGTAAACTGTTTCTTACGCCACGAATCAGAATCTGCCGTTGCTGGTTCAAAACAATGGATGTGTCCAAGCCTCTCAAAAACATCACTTTAGAACTACTAGTATCACGCTTGGGCTGTTTCTAACATGTTATTGGAGAAACAAGGATTTATGTGTGTGTGTGTGTGTGTGTGTGTGTGTGTGTGTGAGAGAGAGAGGGAGCATGTGCGATCACCTGTTGATGATGCTGTAGTGTGTTAGTCAGCTTTCTGAAGATAATGTAATTTTGGTGAAATTCATCCTATTTTCTCAGTGGAAAAATAGCCATCCAAGCGGGGGTATTCCTCCTTATTTCACGGTAGCCGGTGAGCAAGAGTCATTCACTACAGGAACTGCTATCTCCTCCGCCAATTTGAAAAGTACGTCCTCTCCCATGTGGAAACTCCGATAAGAGGTAAGTGCCTTGACTTTGTGTAATTAATCAGTCTGTTGTGTCTCTAAGCTGTGATGAGCCTTAATGCTGTTAGTTTAAATCTGTTTAAAGCTATTTCCTAGCTTTAGTAGTGTAGTAGTAATCCGAGCGATCACGTAGTGCTGATGAATGAAAACACTGACTGATGCTGACTCCACGTCACCTGAACTGGCTTATATTACACAGAAAAATGGTTTTTTGCCTCCACCTGCTGGCTAAAATCTGTACTGTCACAATATTAAATGTAAAGAGACAGCTCTTAACACATCTGCACTGCTTTTACACTTTAGTTTAGAACGGTACGAACACAAGCGGAGTGATACACACAGCGAAGCGTCCGAGTGCTGATGGTGTGAGACCATCAGTACATTATGGAAGTAACATGAAATTTCAATGACCTATTATTGACCACTGAACTTGAAATGTCCCCGTTTTTCATTTCAGAAATCTGCTCACATTTATTAACAGTGGAGGAGGATTTACGACTAGTTGTGTCGGGAACTAAACCACAGACTGACCTGATGTGCTCTCAGAAACAGACTTAACTGTCAAACTGAATATAGATGAAGAAGGTCTGTTTTATGTATTGGCATGATTATAGCGTGTATAAATGTAGTTATATATATTTAAAAAGTACGTGAAGGGTGTTGCACACTTTTTTCTCGCCGGATAACCTGTGTTTACACAAAAAAAATTGTTTTACACTGTTTGTTACACTGCTATCTCGGATCTTTTCTCACCAGGAGTTTTGCTTGTTTAATTTGGTCTGAACGATGAGTTTTATTTTGCAAATATGTGAGCGATTCCTCTGAGCTGCGGCATTAAATGCTTTCCGTTTCTTCTCAATTGAACAAATAATTTGCTGACAAATAACATACTAGGAACATTTACATTTTAATGAAATCACAGCTATTTTGAGACTGAAACAGTCTTATGACTTCATAAGTTGTTCTTATGACTGTAATAATGACTGCGGAAGTTCAGATGTGAGACTTTATGCTGTGACAGGTGCCTGCTGAATAATTTATATGATGAATAGAAGTAATATTGGAGTGTTGTGCTCCTTAAAGACAGTAATTTGATCATTTTGGGATTAGAGAAGGGATGAAATCATGGGAAAGTACAAGTGTGCAGACATTATCTAGATATAAGGAAGAGCACACTTAAATAAATAGTTCATCATTATCTCACTGATGTTGTTTCAAACTTTAAATGTCTGGGTTTTTTGGGGGTTTTTTTTTTTGGAATATCATGGACTTTCTTTTCTAGATAACAAAACTGAATGGGACTGGGGCTGTAAAGCTTCAAAATGACAAAAAACAAGCATGCTAAAATCACAAAATTTTCCCAAAATAATTAGGTTGTCTTCTCTCTTAAACGTATTAGTTAAATGTACCCAATATTTTTTTATACAATGCTAAGCCATAATTGTTTTGTTTTTTTTGTTGATTTTTTCCCCTTTTTCACCCAATTTGGAATGCCCAATTCCCAGTGTGCTTTTAAGTCCTCGTGGTCGCGTAGTGATTCGCGTCAGTCCGGGTGGCGGAGGATGAATCCCAGTTGCCTCTACATCTGAGACCATCAACCCGTGCATCTTATCACGTGGCTTGTTGAGCGTGTTGCCACGGAGACATAGCGCGTGTGGAGGCTTCACGCCATCCACTGCGGAATCCGCGCTCAACTCGCCATGCGCCCCACCGAGAGCGAACCACATTATAGCGACCACGAGGAGGTTACCCCATGTGCGTGGTGAGTTGTGCGTGGATGCCGCCGAGAATAGCGTGAAGCCTCCACATGTGCTATGTCTCCGTGGTAACACGCTCAACAAGCCACGTGATAAGATGTGCGGATTGACGGTCTCAGACGTGGAGGCAGCTGAGATTCGTCCTCCACCACCCGGGTTGAGGCGAGTCACTTCACCACTATGAGGACTTACTAAGTAGCATTCCAAATTGGGATAAAAGGGGATTAAATGTTTTTTTGTTTTTTTAAATAAAGAATAAAGTCCCTTTGACATTTACTGTTGTCTGAGTGACCTGCACCTTTAAAACAATAACTGTATAGTTTAAATGCTCAAGATTCAAGATTTAAGATTTAAGATTGCTCCCAAAGAAACCAAAAATCACAGGACTTAATGACTACAGACCTGTCGCCCTGACGTCTGTGGTCATGAAATCATTTGAGAGACTGGTGTTGGCCCACCTGAAGAACATCACTGGACCCTTTCTAGATCCCCTTCAATTTGCTTATCGAGCAAACAGGTCTGTGGATGATGCAGTCAACATGGGATTGCATCATATCCTGCAACATCTGGACAGACCAGGAACATATGCAAGGATCCTTTTTGTGGACTTCAGTTCGGCTTTCAACACCATCATCCCAGCTATACTCCAGAATAAATTACACCAACTCTCTGTTCCCATGTCTATCTGTCAGTGGATCACCAGCTTTCTGACGGACAGGCAGCAGCTTGTGAGACAGGGGAAACTCACTTCCAGCACCTGTACAATCAGCACTGGTGCCCCCCAGGGATGTGTGCTCTTCCCACTACTCTTCTTCCTCTATACCAATGACTGCACCGCCAAGGACCCCTCTGTCAAGCTCCTGAAGTTCGCAGACGACACCACTGTCATCTGCCTCATCCGAGATGACGATGATTCTGCATACAGAATGGAGGTTGAACAGCTGGCTTACTGGTGCAGTCAAAACAACCTTGAGCTGAACACGCTCAAAACGGTGGAGATGATTGTGGACTTTAGGAGGAACACCCCAACACTGACCCCCCTCACCATTCTGAACAGCACTGTGGCAGCAGTGGAGTCATTCAGGTTCCTGGGCACTACCATCTCACAGGACCTGAAGTGGGAGACCCACATTGACTCCATTGTGAAAAAGGTCCAGCAGAGGTTGTACTTCCTTCACCAGCTGAGGAAGTTCAACCTGCCACAGGTGCTGCTGATACAGTTCTACTCAGCAGTCATTGAGTCTGTCCTCTGCACTTCAATAACTGTCTGGTTTGGTTCAGCTATGAAATCAGACATCAGAAGACTACAAAGGACAGTTCGGACTGCTGAGAGGGTTATTGGTTGCCCCCTTCAAGAACTATACACTTCCAGAGTGAGGAAAAAGGCTGGAAAAATCACACTGGACCCCACTCACCCTGCCCACTAACTTTTTGAACTGTTGCCTTCTGGCCAACGCTTCAGAGCTCTGAGCACCAGAACCGTCAGGCACAGGAACAGTTTTTTTCCCTCAGGCTGTCCATCTCATGAACAGTTAAAACTGCCCCATTGAGCAATAACTATGTGCAATACACAGTCTAGTCTTTCTTATATTTATCCAACCTCTTCTGCCATTACATTCCTCTGAATAAAAAAAAAAAAAAACATTTGCACTGTACATAACAGATAACAGATTTGTGTGTGTGTATGTGTGTATGTATGTATGTATGTGTGTGTATGTACGTATGTATGTATGTATGTATGTGTGTGTATGTGTGTATGTATGTATGTATGTATGTGTGTGTATGTACATATGTGTATAACTATTTTGTATTTTTTATTATTATCTATGTCTTGTTGTTGTTGTTGTATTGTTGTACACTGGAAGCTTCTGTCACCAAGACAAATTCCTTGTATTTGTAAGCATACTTGGCAATAAAGCTCATTCTGATTCTAATGCTGATTTAGTTGTAGAAGCTCTGAGCTGGTTGGCAGCCATTCAAAGTCTGGTAAAGAAAGCGTTAATTCAGATATTTAAGTAAAGCTTTTATTAAGAGTCTGCCACCTGGGGCCTGCGAGTTTCAATCGATTGCAATCTAACCCGACTGCAATCACGCAGCACACACACACAGAGCGCAGAGCTGCTCAAATGGGCTCTAGACACAATGAGAAGCGCCAGTGTTGAATTACACCGTCACACGGCCATGCTAACGACCCCACGGCACCATCTCGCCCTCCCCGAGTGCCTCGCTAATATCCTCACACCCTCTGCTGATGCAAGTAAACAAAATGTCCTTAAAATCAAACATTGTGATTTATTAGTAGGGTTGCACTGATGTATTGACCACCGATATTTATCCGCTAGTTATTTACCAAATTAAAACCATCAGCATATAGGTCATAAGCATGATGGTTTATTTATAATTAATTACCTAAATGTATTGCATTGTAAAAAGTTTATAATACTTTCTCTGTGTGTAATATAAAGAAATACCTAACAAGATAATTGACATCCGAACAATAAAGCATATCCAATGATATGCATACACTGTAAAAATTACTATGTGATAACTACTTGGTAACAATATTACACATAATATTTTAATTAAATCATGTGAAGTCACTCAAATGAATTAGTATATGACACATGATGAATTTTAACAAAAGACGTTTATTCTACTAACAATATTAAGCTAATTTACTGATTTTTGTAAGGCTTAAAATGATAAAAGTCCCATTTTTTTACCACCTTACAATATTTTAAATGATTAATAGGCCTACCTAATGCATTTTTAATGCATTTATCAATATTTTAAATATTATTCCCACTCAAACCATTTATACAAGAATTAAGATTTATTTAGAAATATCAGTAACTTGTACAATGAGCTACCAACAATATATATATATATATATATAAAACAAACAAACACACATATATATGATTATGTTTTTATTTAATCAAACAGGGAGCGTTGTGCATTACACAAAACATATTGGTTTAAAAAAAAGACATAAAGAAAAAAATATAAATATATATATATATATATATATATATATATTGAAATATTATGAAATAGTTTTGAATTATAAAAAACATATACATTGTTTAAATAAAAAAATAATAAAATACAAAATTAAGGTCACAGTTTAAAACCAAACTTAATACAAATAAAATATAAATCATAAAAACACTACTTTTAAAAATAAAATAAAAAATACATTACTTAAATGAAGAAAAAAAAGTTTTGTTCCACAACTTACTGTCCAATTTGTCCTGTAGACAAAGTCTTCTGACACACCTGCTCTTAAAGGGACAGTTCACCCAAAAATGAAAACTCTCTCATCATTTACTCACCCTCATGTCATCCCAGATGTGTATGACTTTCTTTCTTTTCTCCCTTCTCTCCTATCTTAACTATGCACAATTATATGATTAGTTGCATTTTATAATTTGCATTTAGCATTGTTTTTTCCTGCTTTTTGTGACCAGACAGAACAGACCTGGGACCCAGTAGTTAACTGGCCACATGGGAGCATCCTAACGAGCCATTGTTTCCCGTGATTTTGTAATGCATGTATCTTTAGACTGTTTAATTTGCATATGGCATTATTTGTTGTTGGCTTTATTCTTGAACATTTTAAAATCATCTTGTGCATTTGCATATTTTATTTATTTAATTTAATTTTAAACCTAAGTTTTATTAGTCACCAAGTATCTTTTTTTTATCTTCTGCTTCCATTATTTATGTTTTGCATTATTGTAATTACATGCAGGCAAGCTGCAAACACTTTGGCAATATTTGTCATGCCAATAAAACACATGAAAGTTAAACTAAAATAAGCATATGTGTTACGTACACATCCTAAATTATTAAATGAGCACCAGCGGCTGTGTGTGTGTAACAGTAAGATAAATGAGACACCAGCACACAGACTCGCCTCTGTCACCTTCAGTGAGACTTTAATATGCACTTTAATGTGACGTACAGATAATGAGAATATCACTGCCAGAGAGGGGGGTCCTGCTGCAGCTAGACTCAACTCCACATCTAAAATCCCACATTGAGCTCATGAAACCTGTTAAGAAAATGTCGCATTTTACTCCAAAATTAAAAGAAACAAATAAAACATTATATTTGCAATAAAGAAAATTAATTAACGTCAAAATGCAAAAAACTCTTACTGCTGTGTGCATTTTCTATTTCCCTTTTTGATTCGTAAATTGTAGCACCTAATAAACAACGGGGAAAAAAGTTTTTCTAGAGCAAATAGTTTTCCTAATAATGTATGTCCACATATGTGTACAGCGGGACTAAGTTGTGACATTTTAAATAACACCAAGATATAGAAAGTCAGATTTTTTTAAATCAAATTGTTCGTTATGTTTCCAGGAGTGTTGATTATTCATGCTTTTCAGACATTAATTAGAAATTAGCATAATTAATTCAAAAACGACCGTTAGCTGTTAGCTACTAGCTCATTGTGCTGCATAAAGCAGTTGTTGCATGGTGATTTTACACAAGTGTAACAGTTAAATTGGCCTGGTTGTTTTAGAAGCGAGCTTTCCAGTAGCTGGTCAACTAAATAAAGTGAAGCTTTCAAGCAGAATATAGAGTTAACGTAACAAAACGTACCATCCTCCATCGTGGACTCCAACAACGCCGAGTCCAGGGCACTCTCCCTCCCATTGCTCGCCGGTCCATTTGGTCGAGCCACTTCCACTTTCTTCTGTTTGAACCACTCCGGCTGTTGTGGTCCTTGATGGTTCTGTAGTCACTTTTATGTTTTTTTAACTTTCCCCTACACTGTTGGTAGGTCTGGTGGTGCTTCCTGAAAGACTTTTTCGTTTCGCGTCGTTTTGTTCGTTGCTAACGAGAGGAATGTCTGCACCTCGTTTATTGACCACGGCGTGGTTTTGCGCACAGCCATTTCTTTTTACAATTTGAAAGTCGCGTGAACATATGATACTGCTGTCGCTGTTGCTAACTCTAAAACTAGCGGGTTGATGTCCCGTGTCGCAAATCCAGTGACACTGGTAGTGACGATTCTCTCTGACCAATCGGTGATCTGCAGGGTTTTGACGTCACATTTAGTCACATTTATTGGCTCGGCTCACTTGGAACCTCGACTCGAAAAGTACCAGGTACCAGGTACTATCCACAGTGGAAAACCCCCAAAAAGCGAGCAGAGTCGAGTCGAGTAGAGCTGAACCGTGCAGTGGAAATGCCCCATTAGCTGCATAGAGAGCTATAGGATGCTCCCTTGCTCCCTATTTAGTGAATGACTTAACCTCCAGTGTGCTGTCTGTCTGCACTGGTCTCAGAACAGTTTGAAATGCACCTTATTTTCATCCTAACTCCATATAAAGCCTCTGAAAGACACATTTATCAGTTTTTGCATGAACCCATTTATTCTCAATGTGATAATGTACAGTAAATATAGGAATGCATTTACTAATGTTAGTGAATAGAACCGTATTGTGCAGTGATTACAAAATAAAATATAACAAAATGTATATTAAAATGAAGTGAAATGACCCACAGATGTGTTAGAGTTGAAAGTTATGAATAAAACGTTTTTTTCAACTTTTGCAGGAATAATGTCCCAATGTCCACATATGTGGACATCATGTTTATCAGCTCGTTGAAGTGCGAAAAATTTATGAATTCTTTAAAGCGGCATATTAAACGAAACTAGAGACTCTACTCTTTACAACCAAACAGGTTTCAATGAAAAAACTTCAAGAGGTTTTTTACCAGAGGCACTTTTGTTGGCAATGCATCCGTATAAACACTTCACGGAAATCGACGGCATGTTGTTGTGTCACATGACCTCGGTGCGCCAGAAGTTTAACCCTTAAATGACAGTCTAGAGTCTTATGAACAGTATTCAGTCTGTTTAAATTAATTAAAATTATGCGTTGCGTATAGCGAAGCCCAAATACAACGTCCACGCATGTGCACGTGGAGTCACATGATCCTAAATGTATGACAAAGTACTTGCTAAGTTGCTTTGGATAAGAGCGTCTGCTAAATGACTAAATGTAAATATAACCTGCATTTTATTCCATTTTTCCTGTATTGATTTGGGGTTAAATATGACCCGTCTAGTCTTGTATGTCCAGTCAGGATTTGTGAACTCTACCTTCTTGGTGACGTCAGCTCAACGTCACTATTTGTCAACTATAACTCGCAGCTAAACATCAAACCAGCTCGATTAACAGCTTCAGTTCTGCGTGAAACCTGTAGAGTGAACGATTAATACAATCAGAGAAATAAAAATGCTGCAAACTGAGATGGGTTTTGATTTTCCTTTAGTAATAAATTCGAGGAAAATCTCCATAACTTACCTGAAAGGATCAGTTAAACATCTGAATGAGTTTTACAAAGCAAAGAACACCGTGCAGGAAGCAATAACTCCGATAAACTTAATATATCTGTGCAAACAGAGCTGAAATAACTGAAGATCCTCTGATGTTCTCTCTGAAATCCTGACCTTCAGCAGGAGCGTTTTGGAGAGACGTGAAGAGTGTCTTTGTCTCGCGCGCAGTGTCAAGTTTCACGGTCTCCACTCTTTTCAGAATTTCTCTCTCAAGTGACAGCTAAAACGCTGCAATTCTCTCTCACTCTTCCTTTAAACTTCTAGGTTTTCAAGGAGACGGCGCTCTCGCACCACTTACCCATGAGCTGTCAGTCAAGCGCTGTCTGTCACGCCGCGCCACAGGTCTGATGTGATACTGTTACTCTGACAGAGAAGAGCATTTCAAACAGATTTCACATGGACATTTGATGGCCGTGTCATTTGATACAGATGTTATTACTTTAAATTGAAGGCAAACCGCACGGTAAATGCCGACTGACGGTGTCTAGTGGGACAAATTATCTCGTTGTGTGTGTGTGTCATATTGAAACATCCGCCTGGCCAGTGTGTGTGACCAGGATGCCCCTCCGCCCAGCTGGTCAATCTGACGGGCGTCCAAATGTCCCGTTAGCTGCTCCACATCCGTCTCTCCAGTGGTGCGGACATCTGTTCACTTACACAGGCCTTATCAAGGACAGAGAGACAGACTGAAGCAGAAAACGTGAAAATAAAGTGACAAAACCTTCCTTTGGAGACACTAAGTTAAGTATAAAGAAAAATAAACATCTCTTTAATAGATTTCTCTGCAGATGTCTAGAAAACATACAGTATATTAGTTGTGAAATGATCTTTGCATGCAGGTATTTAAAGCAGCAATGTATTTTTAGGGGGGGTTATAAACTAAACGTGATTTCGCATATCATATTTGTTCTCTAGTGCAGTTATTCAAATCATATAGACATTTAGTCTGCTTTTACATTAGATTATAGCTATTATACTACAGTTCTTATACAACAGACTGACCTGAAATAACATTTTCACTGCTTTATCGAAACAAATAAAATCAAAATTAAATACAAATAAACATTTTAGTTGTATTTTTACCTTCTTAGCTTAGCTGCTACAATTATTATTATTATTATTATTATTATTATTTGGACATTTTTAGCCAGATTAAGTGATTAATTTATTTGTAGAAAAAAACTGAACTTATGTCAGGAAAAAACAAAAAATTTGAGTGAAAAAAAATAAAAATAAAAATTAGACAGGGAAAAAAAACATTTAGAGAGAGAAAAAAAAATTGACAAAAAAAATTTTTTAGACAGAAAAAAATATATTTGTAGGACATAGGCTCAGTCTTTAACTAAAAATTTCTAAATCTGCTAATCATGTTTAAATAATAATAATCACAGCAATCATCTAATATAATAATAATAATAATAATTGTAACAGCTAAGCTGAGCAGGTAAAAATACAACTAAAATGTTTAATTTTTATTTGTATTTAATTTTGATTTTATTTGTTTCAATAAATGTTATTTCAGGTCAGTCTGTTGTATAAGAACTGTAGTATAATAGCTATAATCTAATGTAAAAGCAGACTAAATGTCTATATGATTTGAATAACTGCACTAGAGAACAAATATGATATGCGAAATCACGTTTAGTTTATAACCCCCCCTAAAAATACATTGCTGCTTTAAATACCTGCATGCAAAGATCATTTCACAACTAATATACTGTATGTTTTCTAGACATCTGCAGAGAAATCTATTAAAGAAATGTTTATTTTCCTTTATACTTAACTTAGTGTCTCCAAAGGAAGGTTTTGTCACTTTTTTCACATTTTCTATGAAAATAAAATGATTCATTTATTTTAGTTAAAGACACTAAAATTAATATTTTTAATTAAGCCGATTAAGAAGATGAACAGAGCTGTATGTCCATTTATTCCTTATTGTTTCAGACTTCATTAAAGTTCAACAAACATTTAATTTGCTGCTGCATGCTATATTGTTCTGCTTATTCATAAACAAATGTTGACTTGACAAAAATAATTTTTAAAGACACTGTTTATTTTTTTTAAATTAAGACAGTGTGCATTGATGCACACAGAACTGTATGTCCATTTATTCCTGCGTTTCTGAATTATCTGCTGTAATATTTGACTAATAGCCATTGGAGAGCTTGAAATGAGATGCATTTTAATAAGACCTTGAAATTCATTTGCGTTCGTGTCATCTCACCAGCTTTACCTCACATTGAGTCCAAGAATAGAAAAGATAAGCCTCGAACGGTCTGATCTTCCCTCAGGTCTCGGGTAACTTTCACAGATATTTCTACTCCGCTTCAGTTTAGAAATTCAACTTCATTTACAGAAGTAAACTGGAAATATGTCTATTCCACTTGCACATGAATTACAGCAATAAAATACAAGATGGTGTGCTATATTATGGATATAGTCATGGCTAAAGGTCGTTGGATGCTGTATTGATCAGTCAGCATCCAGGAACACATCTGTTTTATTCCATGTTTATATCGGGGTGGAATAAACATGGAATATACAGTATATATAATACAGAAGCCCTTTCTGTCTAAAAATGTTTTCCTAAAAAATGTTTATGTCTAAAAATGTTTTTCCCATTTTTTTTATGTCTAAAAATGTTTTTTTAAAAATGTTCTGTCTAAAAATATTTTTCTAAAATTTTTTATGTCTAAAAATGTTTTTTTTAAAACTTTTCTGTCTAAAAATATTTTTCTAAAATGTTTTTCTGTCTAAAAATGTTTTTCTCAATTTCTTTTGTCTAAAAAAAATGTTTTCTCAATTTTTTTCTGTTTAAAAATATTTTTCTAAATGTTTTTTCTGTCTAAAAATATTTTTCTAAATTTTTTTTCTGTCTAAAAATATTTTTCTCAATTTCTTTTGTCTAAAAAAAATGTTTTCTCAATTTTTATCTGTCTAAAATGTTTTTCTTTCACTCTAATTTTTTTTGTCTAAAAATATTTTTTTTTTTCACTCACTCAAGATTTTGTTTTTTTCTCAAAATATTTTTTATTTAATTGATAAAAATTATTTTCACCTAGTGAATTGTTTTTTTTCTCACAGTGCGGTTCAGAGCTTCTGTAATATAATAATATTAATGAAATCACATATAAACGTCTGTTTTAGTCTATAGTATTTTATGTTGTCAATCAACTGATATCAAACCGACATCATAAATGACAAAAATAAAATAATGAATGTCATATGAAATAAATGTCTGATAATTGAGCTGAAATTACACACATAAACGTTGGTGTACTTTATCTTCAGAGTGATTTTCAGTAGGTTAAAGGTTAATAGCTGAGTGAACCTTTTCAGTTTTCAATTTATCAAGTAAAGGTGAAGCAGGTATGAGCGCTGGAATATGTTTGAGTTGAGATTGTGCCCAGAGGGGCTGAATAACCTCCACAAATCATTCATTATGTTTGTACAGCAGGAAAGAAAGACGTCTGAGATGTGTGTCACTTTAGAAGAGCCTAGAAAACATCAGTAGTGCAGCCGATCTCTATAAACAGCCATTAAAACATCAAACTCATTTAATATTTACAGCACATGCATTAGAAACTCAATCTCCCTCTTTCACCTTGGGGAAAATCTTACTTCTCAGAAGTTGCTCTTTCATACCTCAGGAGACTTCATGGAGATCTCAGTGATCTTTCATGGAAGTATTAATTTGTGATGACATCCAGTAAGAGTATAGAGCTATAAAATGAATAGCTCAGATTGCTCAGGTTTGAGTTCATACTGAGATCTCTGACTTTGATATTTGAGCACAGTTTGAGACATTGTTGAGATCTCTACTGAGACACATGTGAGATTACTGGAGTCTTTTTCTGAGGAGAAACATCATCTCCATTTAATCTCATTGCCGTCTAGGAGAAACAAATGAGATATTACAGAGATCTCTAGGTGATTTTTCTCTCCTATGGGCTTTTGTAGATCAGTGGTTAGATGGAACGATCAGACGTCTGTTTGTTTTTCACTTTTCTTAGTGCAAAGGACAAAATGGACCGTTTACCTGTTTAAATGAATATCAGGTGCTAATTATAGTCCTTACAAGGAATATACTGTAACCGTTCAGGGTTGTGAGGGTTACTTTTAAATTGTATTCCACTACAGATTACAGAATACATGCTGTAAAATGTCATTTGTAACATATTTAATTAGATTACTCAAGGTCAGTAATGTAATCTAAATACTTTGGATTACTTCTTCAGCACTGGTAGATTTTTTCACTTGTTTTGACTATAAAAACTCTGCCAGTACAGTAAGACAAAATACACATGTTAAAAATACATTCTCTGAAAAAAGCCTAATATATAATAATAAAGCAAACTGATCTTGTTTTAAGGATTTTTAGATATCTTTACAGAAAAACAATAAAAAAAATTATCATCAAGAATAAGATTTTGGCCTAATATCAAAGGTCTTACTTGAAGAAAAAAACAATTATGATCTAACGTGGATTTTGTTGATAAAATAAATAAATGAATGTAAAATGGCTATAAATAGCATTTTAGCTCAGCATAAAGCTAAATGTTCACATGACAATTTACATGAGGTTTATATCTACTGTATTTCTGCTGCTCCAAACATACTTCAAACGTACTTTAAACGTACTTCAAATGTACTTCAAACTTACTTTAAACTTACTTCAAACTTACTTTAAACGTACTTTAAACGTACTTCAAACGTACTTCAAACGTACTTCAAATGTACTTCAAACATACTTTAAACTTACTTTAAACGTACTTCAAACGTACTTTAAACTTACTTTAAACTTACTTCAAACTTACTTCAAACGTACTTTAAACGTACTTCAAACGTACTTCAAACGTACTTCAAATGTACTTCAAACATACTTTAAACTTCAAACTTACTTCAAACGTACTTCAAACTTCAAACGTACTTCAAACTTACTTCAAACTTACTTTAAACGTACTTCAAATGTACTGAAAACATACTTTAAACTTCAAACGTACTTCAAACATACTTCAAACATACTTTAAACTTACTTTAAACATACTTCAAACGTACTTCAAACATACTTCAAACGTACTACAAACATACTTTAAACTTCAAACGTACTACAAACGTACTTCAAACTTTAAACATACTTCAAACGTACTTCAAACTTTAAACATACTTCAAACGTACTTCAAACTTTAAACATACTTCAAACGTACTACAAACGTACTACAAATGTACTTCAAACGTACTTCAAACATACTTCAAACTTACTTTAAACGTACTACAAACATACTTTAAACTTCAAACGTACTTCAAACATACTTCAAACTTACTTTAAACGTACTACAAACATACTTTAAACTTCAAACGTACTTCAAACATACTTCAAACATACTTCGAATTTCAAACGTACTTCAAACGTACTTCAAACCTACTTTAAACTTACTTTAAACGTACTACAAACATACTTTAAACTTACTTTAAACATACTTCAAACGTACTACAAACATACTTTAAACTTCAAACGTACTTCAAACTTACTTCAAACTTACTTTAAACATACTTCAAACATACTTTAAACTTACTTTAAACGTACTACAAACGTACTTCAAACTTACTTCAAACATACTTTAAACTTACTTTAAACGTACTACAAACATACTTTAAACTTCAAATGTACTTCAAACATACTTCAAACGTACTTCAAACTTACTTCAAACATACTTCAAACGTACTTTAAACTTACTTTAAACGTACTTCAAACGTACTACAAACATACTTTAAACTTCAAACGTACTTCAAACGTACTTCAAACATACTTCAAACGTACTTCAAACTTACTTTAAACATACTTCAAACGTACTACAAACGTACTACAAACGTACTTCAAACGTACTTCAAACATACTTTAAACTTACTTTAAACGTACTACAAACATACTTTAAACTTCAAACGTACTTCAAACATACTTCAAACATACTTCAAACATACTTTAAACTTACTTTAAACGTACTACAAACATACTTTAAACTTCAAACGTACTTCAAACATACTTCTAATATACTTCAAACGTACTTCAAACGTACTTCAAACATACTTCAAATCTACTTCAAACCTACTTTAAACTTCAAACGAACTTCAAACATACTTTAAACTTACTTTAAACGTACTTTAAACTTACTTTAAACTTACTTCAAACGTACTTCAAACATACTTCAAACATACTACAAACATACTTTAAACTTACTTCAAACATACTTTAAACGTACTTCAAATATACTTTAAACGTACTTCACACGTACTACAAACGTACTTCAAACATACTTCAAACATACTTTAAAAGAACTTCAAATGCACTTCAAACTTACTTCTCTGTCTGCTCGTATGAATGTAACACATCATAATAAATTGTTTCACCGCTGTTCAAATGCACTTTGGATCACATCATTTATATGTATAAATGTTTTTTAACTGAATAACTAAATATTAAATGAAACAAATGAAAAGTAAATTAGTTTAATGTAAATCTCTTCAGTAATCAAAATACTTTTTGAATGTAACTGTATTGTAATTACCAATGATTTAAATTGTAACTGTAGTGGAATACAGTTACTTATATTTTGTATTTAAATACGTAATCCCATTACATGTATTTCGTTACTCCCCAAACCTGCGTCTGTTTATGCTTGAGGACTTGCTATTGGCTGTTGTCATTGCATAATTAATGAGGTACGTCTGTGTAGTTTTTGGAGACTGTTTGGGGGTGATATTTATTAACATTTAAAAGTAATTTGGGGTTATAGTTATGTTTTAAATTCTGTTTCTTTCTATTCAGGCATGCCCCCCTGGTCCCAGCGCCCCTGATGCGTACATGCACAAAATTCATGTGTTCATATTCTACATAATATAATTTTACAAATGTGTAACCCAAGTAATTACCAGAATTTAAAGTCAGTAGCTGTAATCTGATTACAAGAATTTAAAATGTAATGTTACACTAATTTTGACTAAAAGTAATTAGATAACAGTAACTAATTAGTTTGTAATCAGATTACACCCAACACTGGTGAGAACAAACACAAACTTACACTCTCTTTTTCCTGTCAGTCAAAAGGTTTTGCTTGTGTTGAATGATTTACAGTGACTATATGAATGGTACACTCTCTCAGAGAGCTGTGTCTGGTCTATCAGTGTCTGGTCTATCAGTGTCTGTGCATCATGTGTGTGTGTGTGTTGTATCAGTCAGTTTCTCTTGTGTTCAGTGTTAGTGGGCAATGTGAGATCTCACACACGTTTCAGCTCAAACCGCAGCTGATAAGAGCACTACATCACTGCAGCCGCTGTTCACACTCATGAAATACATGAAAAATGCTATTTATACTATTCAATCTATGACATTTGATCATTTAGCAGACAATCTTATTCAAAGCGACTTACAAATGAGGAAAAATACCAAGCCATTTATCATATGAGTAACAATTTTAGCAGCTCCACAATACTGAGTTTCAGGAAAAAAGGAAAGTAGTTTCAGTTTCCAAATCACAGTTCCTTTTGACATGTTTTTTATAGGGCATAAATAGATCATCTTGAGGAAAAAAAATAGGAGGAATACCCCTCCTATTGCGTTCAGAATCTGCATGCACCTTTTGCATTGGCGGGTCAATTTTGACCCGGTGGAATTCAAGCTTATAAATCATTTATAATCTGATGGTGTTCATCTAAAACTATATTGTAAAGCATTAATAAGTTCTTAACTGCTCAAACATGTAAAAAGATTTATATTTTTGCCATATTAACTGACAAATATAAAAGTTATTAATTAATATGCAATTATTATTATTTTTTTAGAAATAATAAAATGTAGAAATTCTTTGACATTTCAAAATATACATGAACTACAGCAAAACCAGTGAGGTACATGTGAAGACATCTTTTTTATCAACATTTCTGTGAAATTTGATCTAAATATAACATAATATACAATTTATATGAACATCTAATGTGAGAATTATTTTTACTATTACTCATAACTGCTCAATTCAACTTGGTGGTCAAAAGTGATGAAAGCAACGTATTCTTTTTGAACGAAACTCAAGTGTACAACATTAATACTTCTTCACTATGTTTTTAAGATAAATCTATTTTATTTACTCTCATGAAGTGTTGAATGATGATGTGAGTATACTGTAAGATGATTCTGCATCAGATGTCTGCATATAGTAAAAATATGAATAATTTCCTGTTTCGTGCACTATTTAGAATAATGTGTGCATTAACAAAATCTCACCACTCCCCCTTTACACAGAAGTACCTTTGATTTAGTTTATTTGTTATGTTTGTTACATCTGTCATGATTTTGGTTTTGCAAAAGATGTAACTTTTGGTTTTTTTTAATGGTTATATCTCTAAAACAATTGTATTAA
>NC_059388.1:32288222-32300722 GCF_019703515.2 Myxocyprinus asiaticus | reverse complement strand
TTTTATGCCATGTTGCTCATAAGAGTTGTCAGTAGAGGGCGCTATTTTGCAGCTGTTTGTTTTTTAACAACCAATTCTGCTCGTGACGGTCTCAATAAAGCTCATTTGGTATCTTTGGAGGGTGTGGCTAATCCAACAGCTCAGCTTGGGTAAATTCTAGAATGGCTAAAATCGCTTACAGCACCATTAAACACCCTGACAGAGATCATTAAACTGATGTTCCCCTGAGGACTGTGGATGTCAAATAATATTTCTTGATGATTCTTGATTTTATAATCATCAGCAATAATACTCAGAACTGATTTTGTTAAGAAACAGATTCATAAGGCCCAAAAAACATCAAGATTTACATTCAATAATATCAGATCAGTCTGATTAAAGACTTAAGCTGCAGCGCTTGAGCTGGTTCATCCAATGAAAAATAATGTGTCTGAATGTTGAACATCTAGAACAGACTAAACACAGTGTTCAAACAAGTGGCAAACACACACACACACAGAACCGCTCGTCAATGGCTGTTGAATACAAAAATTTGCTACTAGAACCTGAGCCACAAAATATAATCAATAAACAGCTATAAAGCTTGTCTTTATCAAAGTGCGTCTTTCGCTAACTTGAGAGTTTAACTAAGTGAATCACATGAGGTGCGTCCCAAACCACACAGTTCTGCACTATTCTAGGCCATTTTATAGTGTAAGTAGTGTGAGGAGAATGTTAACACTAAAAACGCAGCAAAAAGAAGTGTACTTTAAAGGTGTTGTAAGTGTTTTTTCATGGAAAGGTATGCAAAAACTTTTGCTACTCCATGAAAGATATTTATTAAGGAGCCCCTTAGAGGACAGGATGGGAATTTTTTAGCATTCCCTCACAACAGTTTTGCGTTCACTCGCAATTAGTTTTGCGTTCACTCGCAATAAGTTTTGCGTTCCCTCGCAATAGTTTTGCGTTCCCTCGCAATAAGTTTTGCGTTCCCTCGCAATAGTTTTGCGTTCCCTCGCAATAAGTTTTGCGTTCCCTCGCAATAGTTTTGCGTTCCCTCGCAATAAGTTTTGCGTTCACTCGCAATAGTTTTGCGTTCCCTCTAAATAGTTTTGCGTTCCCTCGCAATAAGTTTTGCGTTCCCTCGCAATAGTTTTGCGTTCACTCGCAATAGTTTTGCGTTCACTCGCAATAAGTTTTGCGTTCCCTCGCAATAGTTTTGCGTTCACTCGCAATAAGTTTTGCGTTCCCTCGCAATAGTTTTGCGTTCCCTCTAAATAGTTTTGCATTCCCTCGCAATAAGTTTTGCGTTCCCTCGCAATAGTTTTGCGTTCACTCGCAATAAGTTTTGCGTTTCCTCGCAATAAGTTTTGCGTTCACTCGCAATAAGTTTTGCGTTTCCTCTCAATAAGTTTTGCATTCCCTCACAATAGTTTTGCGTTCCCTCGCAATAAGTTTTGCGTTCCCTCGCAATAGTTTTGCATTCACTCGCAATAAGTTTTGCGTTCACTCGCAATAAGTTTTGCGTTTCCTCTCAATAAGTTTTGCATTCCCTCACAATAGTTTTGCGTTCACTCGCAATAAGTTTTGCGTTCCCTCGCAATAGTTTTGCGTTCCCTCTAAATAGTTTTGCGTTTCCTCTCAATAAGCTTTGCGTTCCCTCGCAATAGTTTTGCATTCACTCGCAATAAGTTTTGCGTTCACTCGCAATAAGTTTTGCGTTCACTCGCAATAAGTTTTGCGTTTCCTCTCAATAAGTTTTGCGTTCCCTCGCAATAGTTTTGCGTTCCCTCTAAATAGTTTTGCGTTCCCTCGCAATAGTTTTGTATTCCCTCTAAATAGTTTTGCGTTCCCTCGCAATAAGTTTTGCGTTCCCTCGCAATAGTTTTGCATTCACTCGCAATAAGTTTTGCGTTCACTCGCAATAAGTTTTGCGTTTCCTCTCAATAAGTTTTGCGTTCCCTCGCAATAGTTTTGCGTTCCCTCTAAATAGTTTTGCATTTCCTCGCAATAGTTTTGCGTTCCCTCGCAATAGTTTTGTATTCCCTCTAAATAGTTTTGCTTTCCCTCGCAATACGTTTTGCGTTCCCTCACAATACGTTTTGCGTTCCCTCGCAATAGTTTTGCGTTCCCTCGCAATACGTTTTGCGTTTCCTCTCAATAAGCTTTGCGTTCCCTCGCAATAGTTTTGCATTCACTCGCAATAAGTTTTGCGTTCACTCGCAATAAGTTTTGCGTTTCCTCTCAATAAGTTTTGCGTTCCCTCGCAATAGTTTTGCGTTCCCTCTAAATAGTTTTGCGTTCCCTCGCAATAGTTTTGCATTCCCTCTAAATAGTTTTGCGTTCCCTCGCAATAAGTTTTGCGTTCCCTCGCAATAGTTTTGCATTCACTCGCAATAAGTTTTGCGTTCACTCGCAATAAGTTTTGCGTTTCCTCTCAATAAGTTTTGCGTTCCCTCGCAATAGTTTTGCGTTCCCTCTAAATAGTTTTGCGTTCCCTCGCAATAGTTTTGTATTCCCTCTAAATAGTTTTGCGTTCCCTCGCAATAAGTTTTGCGTTCCCTCGCAATAGTTTTGCATTCACTCGCAATAAGTTTTGCGTTCACTCGCAATAAGTTTTGCGTTTCCTCTCAATAAGTTTTGCGTTCCCTCGCAATAGTTTTGCGTTCCCTCTAAATAGTTTTGCATTTCCTCGCAATAGTTTTGCGTTCCCTCGCAATAGTTTTGTATTCCCTCTAAATAGTTTTGCTTTCCCTCGCAATACGTTTTGCGTTCCCTCACAATACGTTTTGCGTTCCCTCGCAATAGTTTTGCGTTCCCTCGCAATACGTTTTGCGTTCCCTCGCAATAGTTTTGCGTTCCCTCTAAATAGTTTTGCATTCCCTCGCAATAGTTTTGTGTTCCATCGCAATAGTTTTGCGTTCCCTCGCAATAGTTTTGCGTTCCCTCGCAATAGTTTTGCATTCCCTCGCAATAGTTTTGCATGCTCTCGCAATAAGTTTTGCGTTTCCTCTCAGTAAGTTTAGCATTCCCTCACAATACGTTTTGCGTTCCCTCGCAATAGTTTTGCGTTCCCTCTAAATAGTTTTGCATTCCCTCGCAATAGTTTTGCATTCCCTCTAAACAGTTTTGCGTGCTCTCGCAATAAGTTTTGCGTTCCCTCTCAATAAGTTTAGCATTCCCTCACAATACGTTTTGCGTTCCCTCGCAATAGTTTTGCGTTCCCTCGCAATAGTTTTGCGTTCCCTCGCAATAGTTTTGCATGCTCTCGCAATAGTTTTGCATGCTCTCGCAATAAGTTTTGCATTTCCTCTCAATAAGTTTAGCGTTCCCTCACAATACGTTTTGCGTTCCCTCGCAATAGTTTTGCGTTCCCTCGCAATAGTTTAGCATTCCCTCACAAAACGTTTTGCGTTCCCTCACAATAGTTTTGCGTTCCCTCGCAATAGTTTTGCATTCCCTCTAAATAAGTTTTGCGTTCCCTCGCAATAGTTTAGCATTCCCTCACAAAACGTTTTGCGTTCCCTCACAATAGTTTTGCGTTCCCTCGCAATAGTTTTGCATTCCTTCTAAATAAGTTTAGCGTTCCCTCACAATACGTTTTGCGTTTCCTCTCAATAAGTTTAGCGTTCCCTCGCAATAAGTTTTGCGTTCCCTCGCAATAGTTTGCATTCCCTCACAATAAGTTTTGCCTCGCAATAAATTTACCACGGTTTTAATAAAATAACCATATTTCAACATTGATATTCGTATTAAAACCATAGTACTAATACAGAAAAAAAATTATGGTAATAAAAATCATAATTTTGTGGTTATTTTGATTTTACTACAAGTAAAACTATAGTAACCACAAGATTAACCATGGATAATATATAGTAAAACCATGGTTACTATATGGTAACAGAATACTGTATTAAAAGCATGGTTTACGCAAAAAAAAAAAAAAAACTGTATTACTATAGCAAAACCATGGTTTCTCTCTAAAAATAAAATAAATAAAAAAACGGTTAGCCTAGAACAGTCATGGTTAATACAATATACTATATATATATATATATATTAAAAAAAACATGCTTTCACCCAAAAATGATGGTTATTAGAGTCTACAATATTGGTAGCAATTTATTATAAGGTTACGTTTGTTAACATTAGTAAATGCATTAGGTATCATTAACTAACAATGAACAAAATATTTTTTATAGCATTTATTAATCTTAGTTAATGTTAGTTAATAAAAATACAATTGTTCATTGTTAGTTAGTTCATAGTGCATTAACTAATGTAAACATATACAACTTTTTATTTAAAAAAATGTATCAGTATATAAACAAAGATTAATAAATGCTGTAAAAGTATTATTCATTGTTAGTTCATTTTAAGTAATGTTGTTAACCATAGTTAACTTAATGTAAGGGAACGCAAAACTATTTCAGAAAAAAATAATTCCCACCCTGTCCTCTAAGGGGCTCCATAACTAATGTAATAAGTGTCGTGAGATATCTCACCAGTCTCTGTGACAGCTCTAGACTCTGTAAACAGGAAACAAAAATGTGTCCGCGGTCTCTGACACTTTCTGCCTGTCAATCATTTTGTGCATTCTCATAGTATTGTAGTTTCAGCGAATTATTGAGGCTTAATGCCATTTTTATGCCATGGTGCTCATAACAGTTGTCAGTAGAGGGCGCTATTTTGCTGCTGTCGTTTTTGATAACCGTTTATGCTTAATATTGGTCTTAATAAGTTGAATGAATTACCATCACCCCAAGCTGTGTGAATATGTACAGTTATGTGAAAAAGAAAGTACACCCTCCTTGAATTCTATGGTTTTACGTATCAGGACATAATCAAAATCATCTGGTCCTGAGCAGGTCTTAAAATTAGGTAAATACAACCTCAGATGAACAACAACACATGACATATTACACTGTGTTATGATTTATTTAACAAAAATAAAGCCAAAAATGGAGAAGCCATGTGTGAAAAACTAAGTACACCTTATGATTCAATAGCTTGTAGAATGACCTTTAGCAGCAATAACTTCAAGTAATCGTTTTCTGTATGACTTTATCAGTCTCTCACATCGTTGTGGAGGAATTTTGGCCCACTCTTCTTTACAGCGTTGCTTCAGTTCATTGAGGTTCATGCACAGCTCTCTTAAGGTCCCGCCACAGCATTTCAATCGGGTTGAGGTCTGGACTTTGACTGGGCCATTGCAACACCTTGATTCTTTTCTTTTTCAGCCATTCTTTTGTAGATTTGCTGGTGTGCTTGGGATCATTGTCCTGTTGCATGACCCAATTTCAGCCAAGCTTTAGCTGTCGGACAGATGGCCTCACATTTGACTCCAGAATATTTTGGTATACAGAGGAGTTCATGGTCGACTCAATGACTGCAAGGTGCCCAGCTCCTGTGGCTGCAAAACAAGCCCAAAACAAGCCCAAATCATCACCCCTCCACCACCGTGCTTGACAGTTGGTATGAGGTGTTTGTGCTGATATGCTGTGTTTGGTTTTCACCAAACGTGGCGCTGCGCATTATGGCCAAACATCTCCACTTTGGTCTCGTCTGTCCATAGGACATTATTCCAGAAGTCTTGTGGTTTGTTCAGATGCAACTTTGCAAACCTAAGCCGTGCTGCCATGTTCTTTTTAGAGAGAAGAGTCTTTCTCCTAACAAACCATACTTGTTCAGTCTTTTTCTAATTGTACTGTCGTGAACTTTAACATTTAACATGCTAACTGAGGCCTGTAGAGTCTGAGATGTAACTCTTGGGTTTTTTGCAATTTCTCTGAGCATTGCACGGTCTGACCTTGGGGTGAATTTGCTGGGACGTCCACTCCTGGGAAGATTGGCAACTGTCTTGAATGTTTTCCACTTGTGAATAATCTTTCTCACTGTAGAATGATGGACTTTAAATTGTTTGGAAATGGCCTTATAACCCTTCCCAGATTGATGGGCAGCAACAATTGCTTCTCTAAGATCATTGCTGATGTCTTTCCTCCTTGGCATTGTGTTAACACACACCTGAATGCTCCAGACCAGCAAACTGCTAAAACTTCAGCTTTTATAGAGGTGGTCACACTTGCTGATGATCAGTTAATTAAAGGCATTTGATTAGCAGCACCTGGCTACTACTTAGCCTCTTAATTCCGATGGAAGCTGTAAGGGTGTACTTAGTTTTTCACACATGGCTTCTCTATTTTGGCTTTATTTTTGTTAAATAAATCATGACACAGTGTAATATGTCATGTGTTGTTGTTCATCTGAGGTTGTATTTACCTAATTTTAAGACCTGCTAAGGACCAGATGATTTTGATTATGTCCTGTTACGTAAAACCATAGAATTCAAGGAGGGTGTACTTTCTTTTTCACATGACTGTATATTGTTTAAAATACTAGTTTTGAACTGAAGCTGGCTAACGCGCTAAAGCTAGCTGCAACACGTCATGTGTGCTTGAAACGTCACATCCATGTGTTGTATTTGGGACGATACTACACTTTGAAAATTCATACACAAGCAAACTTGTCTTGGTTCTCACCCTGAAATCAAAAGAAAATAATTAATCATATATATTATTGTTGGCATTGTGACATTTTTCATGCCATACACATTTTACCTCTTTTGTTTTTTGTAATTTTTTACATTACAGTTTTTTGTAATGCAGTTACAGTAATGAGAATTGAGGGGAAAATGTCTTTATATGTCTTGAAAATAATGTCACAATGCCAAAAATCATTTCTTTTGATTTGACAGGTTTCATGAGATTCCCTCATGCTCATTCAGTCAGTAATCTGTAACATTTCACGTCTTCGCTCTTCATTAACATTAACACAGGTGTGTGTCTTTCAAACTTTACGTATAACATCAGAGATGGTTGTCATTTTTATTAACTTTGGCAGTATCTTCAATAAAAATATTTTGTTATAGTGGATCAGAGAGACGTTTAAATGTTTGTTTCTCGCTGCATGACGCCATCTTTATTTTCACAGAGCTGCTGTGACGTTTCATCATCAGCATCTGCGTTGGTCTCGGTCTGGTCCTGGTCCTGGTCCTGGTCCTGGTCCTCAGTCTGTTTGTACATCTCGTCTCTCTTGCGTTCCTGCTCCAGCAGTCTGTAGTTGATGAAGTTGCCGATGAAGAGCCAGATACTGGCGAATATCACCACAGATCCACAGCACAGGTACATGTACTTGAAGTTCTTGGTGATGTCCACTAACTTCCCTGAAATCAACAGACATGATTATTCAAACTCCCATCTCAGTACGCTGACTATACGCAAATATATTTATTTTTTTAAATGATAGATATTTACTATCATGAGGCTTCAGATGCATCACAGTGATTTCTCAAACAATTCCACACAAGCAATGCACGCAGTAAAACTCACATTAGAAACTGAGAATGGGCTCTTATTCAGAACAGATTCCATTTCTAAAAAATACTGGAATGGGATGATTTGACACCGTACTAAAATACGCTGACAGTGTTTCCTGTGCTACCAATCAGCATGGATCACACGTGTCCTGGAAAACCTGGAATTTTGCAATGCAGTTTTTTTTGCAAGGCTTTTGTTGGCAATTAATTGATAGTCTATGTATTCCATTATAAGAGTGTAGTCCATCAATAGACAAAAGTGATGCAGGCGTTTGGTGTGAACGGCCCTTAACTAACGTGAACCGCTCTGAGAGTCCTGACAACAGTGTATTCGTGCATGTACGCAGAACAACATCCCCCCTGCCCCAATGTCCGGTGCCCCACGCAGTTGCGTGGTGGTTAAAAACGCTACTGATAACACTCCCAGATACACAAGACTTCTATGACTACCTGTATTTTCTGGAATATAAGTCACGTTTATTTCATCATCTGAAAGGTCCTGCGACTTACAGTCCGAAGCGACTTATATACATAATTTATACGTAATGTCAACCGTTCAAATGCATATATGCTTACACTCAAACAGATGACAACAGTGGCCAATTCTGAATATTTTGCCTTTACAAAGTAGTTTATGCAACTAGTTTAAATCTTCTGTCCATCATATCATTATTTAACAAACTCTCTGTTTCGTCTCATTCAGTCAGTGAACCGGATAATTAATGCACAGCATAGAGGGTTTAAATATGAGAAATATCCACAGATAGACCGTCTCTAATGTTAATGGATGAATAGAAAACAACAGGCATACTGTTTTAGTCACAGCATAGAGTTACAAAGCAGCTGTAATATTTGTGATATTTGCAACGTAAACAATAATTTCTGACTTCTACGTTCATAACTGTCCAGAATACAGAAGTAGCAGGTGTTAGAATAAAGTGTAGGTAAAAATTAATTGATCAAGTGAGATATTCACTTCGTGCTGATAGTATTGCATGAATGCATCACTTCCGGTCGTGCGGTCGCATACAGTCTAGTCGCACAAGCTGAAATATTTAAACGCAGCCGAAGCTCAAATTGGATCCAATGATTCAGTGACTCACTCATAGCACATAAGACGCTCATTGTTCATTTTCTATACTTGAATCATTAAAACAGCTTAAGTTGGTGCTTTTTGCTTATTCTTTAAAACAATAACCCTGGAAAACATGTCTGTGGATCAGTCTGAACTTTTTCGACCCTCATGAGTTTGCATCCATGTGAGTTATAAACTTTAGACAACGATGACAGTCTTCAGACAGTCCACTGATTTAAAGCAAATTATTAATTCACACTGGGTTGGTAGCGTGGTGATTTGGCCTTAATACCTCGGGATGTGAATTAATTTTCCATAATTTAACGATCGGAGTCCATTTATACTTCGGTTGTCACATGTAGTATGTGGAAAACACGGAATCTAGTCGTAAGAATGGCATTAGCAATAAAACGCAGAATGTCGTGGAAATTGACGTATTTGGACGAACATTAATGTTTGAATGTACAATTAATCAAATTAAAATTGTGATATGTCCTAGTGTGATAATTAAACTCTGATTTAATTGAATACATAAATAATCTGCGAGTTAAGCTTCAAAATGAACGTGTAGAGCCGGCCGCTCATACACTGAAAACACCTCATTCATGATCGTCAAATAATGAATTAATAACATATCTAAGACTAATGAACATTTTCAATCCGTCATTAGGAGACAGAACAGAATGATGTAATCAATAAGAATATCCTACATAAGAACTGGTACCTGCCAGAGGAGGTCCGATGAGCACTGGACCACACTCCACAATAGTGGTGAGACCCACAGCGCTGGAGAACCTCTGAGCGCCCACCAGATCCATGAGTGTCTCAAACAGAACGGCACTCACCATCCCGAATGCAAAGCCAAAGAACACGGCGTACACCACCATACCGGTGTAGCTCTCCACCAGCGGACACAAGACGTGACACACACCATTATACAGCACGGCGAAACTGAAGAAATACTGGATCTTTGGACGGATCCATCGCGAGTTGGCCAGCAGTCCCATGGACGGCCGGGCGAACATATCCACGAACGCCAGGATGGAGAGAAGAAACGCTGCTCGATACTCGTCAACGCCACTGTCTTTGGCGAATGGAGAAAGAAAAACAATTGGTGCAAAAAAACCGACGAACATAATGACGTTTCCTGACAAGTAGATGAGGAACCCGCGGTGTTTGAAGAGCGACAAGTCTAGGTATTTGTTGACGGTCTGCCAAGCACTGGTCTTTTCCGTTTTGGAAGCCACAGCCGCAGGTTTCTCTTCGTCTTTCTTGGTCTGGTTTGGAGGAGCTTCCAGCGGTCTCATGAGAGCTCCGGCCACACAGCAGTTGAGCAGAAGACCTCCGAGGATGAGGAAGCTTCCCCTCCATCCAAAATCATTGATGAGGTACTGGTTGAGCGGCGCGAGCGTGCTGAGGAACACTGGACTGCCGGCCATGGCGAAGCCGTTAGCGATGGGCCGTTTCTTGTAGAAGTATCTCCCGATCATTGTTAACGCTGGCTGCAGGTTGAAGGCGAGACCGAAACCTTTGAGAGGAGAGAAGATGTGAACAGTATCATGAGTTTTCATATATTCTTTAACAGTCATCAGTTCTAAATGTCAGAGTAAATAACAACCATTAAATGATCTAAAAGTGCAATTTTTGTTTTAGTTACTTTAATTACTATGTTTAGAGTCCTGTTGCTAGGGGGGTTTGTGGGTGGTTGCTAGGGCATTGTGCTTGGTTGCTAGGGTGTTGTGGGCAGTTGCTAGGGCACTGTGGGTGGTTGCTAGGATATTGTGGTTGGTTGCTAGGTAGTTGTTAGATTGTTGTGGGTGGTTGCTAGGGCATTGAGGGTCGTTGCTAGGGCATTGTGGGTGGTTGCTGGGGGGTATTTTGGGAGATTGTTAGGGTGTTGTGTGGTTGCTAGGGCATTGTAGATAGTTGCTAGGGCATTGTGGGTGGTTGCTGGGGGTATTGTGGGTGTTTGCTAAAACATTGTATGTGGTTGTTAGGGTGTTATGGGTGATTGCTAGGGAATTGTGGGTGGTTGCTAGGGGTATAGTGGGTGGTTGCTTGGGCATTGTGTGTGGTTGCTAGGGGATATTGTGGGTGGCTGGTAGGGTGTTACGGGTGATTGCTAAGGTATTCTGGGTGGTTGCTAGGGGGTATTGTGGGTGGTTGCTAGGGCATTGTGGTTGGTTGCTAGGTGGTTTCTAGGGTGTTTTGGGTGGTTGCTGGGGGGTATTGTGGGTGGTTGTTAGGGTGTTATGGGTGCTTGTTAGGGTATTGCAGGTGGTTGCTAGGGCATTGTGAGTAGTTTTTAGAGCATTGTGGGTGGTTGCTAGGGCATGTGGGTTGTTCCTAGGGCATTGTGGGTAGTTGCTGGGGTATTGTGGGTGGTTGCTAAAGCATTGTAGGTGGTTGTTAGTGTTTTAAGGGTGGTTGCTAGGGCATTGTGTGTGGTTGCTAGGGAATTGTGTGTGGTTGCTAGGGGGTATTGTGGATGGTTGCTAAGGCATTATGGGTGGTTGTTAGGGGATATTGTGCGTGGTTGGTAGGGGGTTTTGTAAGTGGTTTTAGGGGGTTTTGTGGGTGGTTACTAGGGCATTGAGGTTGTTTGCTAGGTGGTTGCTAGGGTGTTGTGGGTGGTTGCTAGGGCACTGTGGGTGGTTGCTAGGGTGTTGAGGGTTGTTGCTAGGGCAATATGGGTGGTTGCTGGGGGGTATTTTGGGTGGTTGTTAGGGTGTTGTGAGTGTTTATTAGAGCATTGCAGGTGGTTGCTAGGTATTTGTGGGTAGTTGCTACAGCATTGTGGGGTGTTGCAAGGGCATTGTTGGTAGTTGCTAGAGCATTGTGGGTTGGGGTATTGTGGGTGGTTGCTAGGGCATTGTGGGTGGTTGCTAAGGGGTATTGTGGGTGGTTGTTAGGGTGTTTTGGGTGGTTGTTTGGGTATTTAAGTGGTTGTTAGGGCATTGTTGGTGGTTGCTGGTGTGCTGGGTTGTTTAAAGGGTGTTGTTTGTGATTGCTAGGGCACTGTGGGTGGTTGCTAAGGCATTGTGGGTTGTTGCTAGGGTATTGTGGGTGGTTGCTGGGGGTATTGTGGATGGTTTCTAGAGCATTGTAGGTGGTTGTTAGGGTGTTAAGGGTGGTTGCTAGGGCATTGTGTGTGGTTGTTAAAGTGTTGTGGGTAGTTGTTGAGGTATTGCAGGTGGTTGCTAGTGTGTTGTTGGTAGTTGTGGTACTTATTATGGGTGGTTGCTATTGGGTATTGTGGGTGGTTGGTAGGGGGTTTTGTAAGTGGTTGCTAGGGGGTTTTGGGAGACGCTTTTAATGCTGTTATTCATCTTGAAAATTATGAAAGCTGTATTTGAACAAGGGAAAATCAATCACTGTGTCAATCTTAGAAAAACTTAAATATGCTCATTATCTTCTGAAACACAGCTTGTTAAGAACATTAGTCTCTGTGCTGAATGAGAGCATTGTGGGAAACTGGCTGACTCTGTAATCTAATTAGATGAATTAGATGAATATTGAATTATCTTAAATAGATTTTATGTTGGACTCACCCCCAATTACACCAATACAGATGTATAGCTGCACAACGTTGTTACAGAAAGAAGCGCTGATCATTCCGATCGCACACAGAAACCCACCCAAAATCATGATGGGACGACAGCCGTATGTGTTCACAAGAATACTGCTGATTGGACCTAAACAAACAAACAGATTAAGCAGGAAAAAATGAAGGCAAAGCAACAGATTAAAATAGTTTGAATGTGTTTATACATAAAAACAACAGAGTTGTAAAAAACATAAGATCATAACTGATCAAACAATGGAACGTTTAATCTCTGGAGATTAAATCTGCTAATTAGAGTCAAAACAGGCCAAATAAAGGGATGAGGGAGTGTTTTGTGGATTTAGATGTAGAATCTAAGTGGAATCTGGGAATTTACTAAAACATGTCCTTGAACAGAATATACTAGATGTTTATAAAACTTTGTGAATTGAGTATGTTCTCTACACTAAATCATCAGTATTTGAGGTATACATGATAAACAATTTAGTAAACACAACAATTTATCT